>NC_056481.1:7658065-7833065 GCF_008729295.1 Plectropomus leopardus
TGGTTCAAATGCATTTTCTTTCTGAGTAACTGGAGTTACTTTCACATAATCAAAAATAGATTATACAGCTCTTTAGATTCAATATCATTTCCATGAACACACTTCCTCTGCCTTCATCCACAACATGATTAAGTGACTCTGCAGATAGTTAAACCTTAGTTGAAGGTTTAACTTGTTTTGAGATATCCATCTCAGAGATTTTTGTCTCTACCCCAAAACAGTGGAGGTGAGGGGGATTTCATTTGTGGAGCTCACAGCACTTTGAAATGACAATTAAAAACTTTAACAGTAACGTCTCTCCCATTAACAGTTACTCTGTTCCTCTGACTTATCTCACACTGTGGTATGAGATATTGCTAAAGATATCATTATTTTCAGCTTAATTTTCTATGTTGTAAATGAAAGCTCTGTTCACCTCCTTTGTATCGGGGTAGTGACAGAAATTTTTCACCCACATGCATCGTCAGAGTTGTTCCAGCTTACCTGTGAGGAAGATCAGAAAGAGGAAACCTGCCAGAATCATGACTGCAAGAGGTCTGCACAGTTAATGATAATCTCTGTCTTCTTCGTGTCGTCTGAAAGTGATCACTTTCCTAGTTTTCCCAGATCCTGGCTGCAACCTTGGCTGTACTTGATCACGGTGATAGCTGTGCTGATGCGGTGACCCTGCCTTTAGTCATGCTCGTGCTGTGGCTGCACTGATACTGTACCCCCAGCTCGCCCTGATCGTGGTCTTGGTTTTGCCACTGCTGTGGTCCTGTCTGTAGCTACGCCTGTGTGTGCTACTCCGTGTTGCGCCAGTGCTGTGATCGTGCTTGATGCAACCCTCTGTTGCCTTTATTATGAGCCACGCCTCCACTATACACACAGGACTCTTATCAACACCCACAATATTATCATAGAGTGCATTCAGTAATTTTACACCTATTGTTATTGTAATATGACGTGTCTGTTTCCATTATGGCTGTGCATCTCTCCCCCTCTCTCTTTCTCTTTCCTTTTTGTCATGATTGTGGAAGAGGGATCTCTCATCATCCTCTGCTGCTCTTCCTTCCTTTTTCCCCCTTTTACAGGGGAAAAAAAGGGTCTAAGGGCAGAGGAACGTCGTACTCTGTAAAGGCCTCTGAGGCAAACCGTGTTTTGTGATAATGGGCTTTATAAATAAAATTGACTTGACTTAATGCAAGAGGCATTTGGTGAAGAAAATAAATAAATAAATAGATTAATAATAATAATATAGTTATATGTCACCATAGGTTGTAGTAATAATAAATGTAATAAGTAGCTATTATAAATCATTTTTGAGATTTTAAAATACAGCATCAGGAAAAACATATCATAAAATTCTTCTCTCCATGTCAAAGTATACTGAAGACTACTGAAAAATGGACCTAAGACATTTTCATATCAATCAAGGCCCTATTTTTAGACTAATGAATTCCATGCATTTTAAGCCTTTTTCAAGGACATGTATGAACGCTGCTTTCTGTTACCTGTTCCTGGAAAGCTATAGTTTTCTCCAGAATGGAAACTTGTTTGGACTTGCTGCTGTCTCGATCTGTCTTGTTGAGATACTGGAAAGAAAGAGCAGCAACACAAACAGCCTAAACAGGCATTTCTAGTGTCTAAATCTTTTGTTAACAGTCGTGGCAACACTTCTTCATCATAAAGTATTCAGGATCATTCAGGATGGGTTTGTGTATATATTTAGAGTTTTTGCTCTCTTTTCTGCCAAAGGAAACTGACATTCAGGTCTGAAAATGTGCTTTGTGTGTGCCATGCTCATCGACTTGTCGAAACAAGACGACAGATCTTGATGCATTTTTTCATTACTCAGCCACCTCCCTGTTTTTTTCAGATCTTGATGCATTTTTTCATTACTCAGCCACCTCCCTGTTACTTTTTTATATCAAAAATTCATGAAATCTACTGTGTGTTATAATGTGTATGAAGGGGTTAATGGATTGGAGCAAAGTGTCTTCCTGTCAGCTCATGTGTTCTGTTTTTTATTAAACTCCCTGTTCACGCCTTAGGTTGGCATTTGCTGCCAAATGAAGACAAACATTTTTTGTGTTCCTAGATTTTTTAATGATTGCATAAGCATGGCTGAGATGTAAAAGCAGACGTAAAGAAAACATAAGTATAATATGTTTAACTCATCTCCACCTTTACATTTTTGAAAAGACGCAAAAAGAAGAAACAAATATGTGCGGGGAGCTTCCGAGAAAAGGGTGTGTGTCTGTGATAAAAGATGATCCATCTGTGCTCGGGGCTGGTAAAAACTTTCTGCTCTGAAAAACATCTGATGTTGCTAAAACCAAAATACATGCCCTGAAATCAGTGACTTTAACCCTGCCAAAAATGCTGGCAGGGTTAAAGTTTCACCATAAATAGAGACTTCACTGCCATTTTGCGTAGATGTTGAGCTTTTTGATAACTTTTGAAACATAATAACCATGAATAATGATAATTCATACCGTATTTGATTCAGAATTAAACTATAGACAGGTCAGAAAAAAGGATTACAGTGTTTTACACTCACATCCTGTTGATCCTCAGTGATTTGTAACATCTGGGTGTCCCTCGCCTTGCCGGTGAAGTCCTCTGTCTGCATCTGCTTCATCCTGTGCTCCCACTGCAGCTGGATGATTACGGAAGTCTTTGCACGCCACCACGGCGGCTATCTTCTGCTGTCCGAGTGTCTGATCATGTAGATAATAACAGTTTGACAGACAGACATTTTCAAAATCAGTGTATTTGACCAACTTTTGAATTTGCCTCATTTTGGCAGCTTCTATCAAACAGAAAATAGTTTGTTAATGTTGTAATTATATTGTCATTAAGTATAACATGTAACTGCAATTAAGACCCATTGTGCATTTTTGTATATTGATCCATCATAAGAATATATATATCTGTGTTTTGCAGCATCTGTGTCTGCTGGTAAAAGCTGACCCCGATGGCTCCGCTGAGGTCCTCCACCACACTCCTGCAGAGGAGCACAGAGTCAGTGTGGTCAGCAGTCAGGTCTGTGGTAGACACCTCCCTTTTTGAGCAGGTCCCGGACTGTGACGTCAGGAAACGGTTCTTCTTCTTATGCAGACTAGAAGGGAGTAGGACAAGATAAACCACCGGATGAGCATTATACAGAGAAAAAGAATAAACCACATTTACCGTAATATTTCACTTTCTTGTCACAGGTCCAGACAAATTTTAAAATTTTGTGGCACTGCTGCCATTCTCCAGGTCATCCCTAATGAGAAATGATAATCAGAGGGCACGTAAACATCGCAGTACCAACATACCTGGCCTGTCAGAGAGACTTTTAATTTCCTGTTGAGCAGCATTCTCCTCTTCTCTCCTCTTCAGCATGAGTCAAAGCTTTTACTTTTACCTGCAAAGGAAAACAGTAAGCGGACAACTACAAACATGAAGTTTCCTAAATATCATCATGGTAATATGCATTCACAAGAATTTATATTATAAAGATTTAAAGAGTAACTGGTGTTTTTTAACCTTGACCCTATGTTCCCATGTTTTTCCCATGTTTACTAATGGTAAAATTTCTTTCTTTTTTTTTTAACTGGTCCAGTATTGAACAAAAGCACTGCAGCTGGCAGCAGTGAAACAGGCTGAAATGTAATGTCAACGAGCATTTGTGTACTTGTTACTTAACATCCATTAAAAGTCTTTTTTTGCCACCAACAGAAAACACAGGAAAATAGAGCAGGGATGAAAACTAGTGACTGTCCTTTCAACACACTTACAACTTAATATATAAGTACTTAACTGTGTTAACTGTGTTTATAAATATGGTAATTAAGTACGACACTTTGGAATTTCTTTTCGATAACATGGAAAACTTCACTGAAACAAAATTAAAAACTTGTGTGCATAATTGTGGTGATCATTAATTACCATATTTATGAACACATATTTAACTTGATTCCTCATAACAGTTTATGTTTTCACAGTACTGTTACCACAGTTAAGAACTCATGTATTTAAGCTGATAACTAATAAAAATGTTAACTGGTTCAACATATTTTCTTCACATTATTTCAAGGTAATTTTAAAGTCTCAAGGTTTAAAACAGAATATAAAATTCTAATCTAATAAATCTGCAAGTATTTTAGTGAACTAATACTCATCTGTGTTTCCAATCTTTAACCCATCCATGTCCTCATTTTACCTTTAGCTCACTCTCTACTTTTGCTCTACGAACGAGACAAAACCTCTCCCAGATGGATAGGTTCAGGCCTTCTGGTATATTCTCCGGAGCATTCATGGCCTTTGGCATTTTGCCGAGTGCATCAGGAGCCAGAGAAACCGCACAGACGCTGCTCTTTAAACAGGTTGGAGCTGTTGTTGTCAGTCTGGGTACTCATCTTTTGAACCCTGAGGTGTCAGAGACAGTGTGCAGCAACTGAGCAGCTCATTTAACACATAAAATGTGGATCTCAAGGTAGGTGCAAACCTGGATCTGCGCTTGAATAACTTATCGGTGATCGAATACATGGCTCGGTACGTCAGAGAACTCCTTCCTGAATTCTTTGTCAAGAAACTTGGGAGACGTATTATTTCAATGTATGTGCACCATCACGTACAGTCAGAATGATGTCAGTATTTTAGCAGCTGGCTCACTTTGTCCTCAGCCACAAGGCTGTCAAGGTCTCCTGAAACAATTCTAACTCTTCTTCATGTCTCTTCACCTCTGCTGCAAATTCATCCTGCAAAAGAAACACAGGTCTACAAGATGAGAGCAGTATGTTCAGTTACTAGTGACTGGCAGTCTTGAAATGAGCATGCAGCACAGGTTCCTTCATGCAAACACGCCTGAGTGCCAGGGTAAAATTTCACAAGAATTTGGACGGCGAACATAACTGCCAAGTACACCTGGTGTCTGACAAACAACACCAACTGAAGCAGTCATAAATTCAAGTTTTCTGATCTTGTATGCCATGTTTTTACATGTTTGAGCTGGAGTTCCAGCTCTCGGTTTCTTGTCTTCTATGAGGACTGAAAAACTTAGATAATTAATCTTGAGCTCTTCCTGTAAAATACATCAAAAACAACATTAACCTTCTGAGTCCTGAGACAGTTGGTTTGATTTCATTAAAAAAACATGGGTAGAATGCATCATCAACTTCACAAGACATGTCCCAAAAATGTCCCAAAACGTAGAAGAAAAATTTAGAATAAAATTACCTGAAAATATGCAAAGAACAAAAACAGGCTCAAACAAAAAACAAGAAAATACCCTGAAAAGTGCTGAAAAACATACATTTATACATTATTATATAAAAAAATTCTCCCTATTTTTTTGATAATTTTCTAATAATCCTCCCCTCTTTTTTAAAAAAATTTTAAGGTAATTTTCTGGTCTCCGTTTGCTAAGTTCTCATAATTTTTGGGACATTTGTTTGCCAAGTTGATCATTTCCTTTTATCCCATCTTTTTGCAAGAAATTAAACTAATTTGCTCAGATTTCAAAGGGACACTTGTGAAAGTCGTCATAAAGAATCATCCCCATCATGACCTCAAAGCATAATGAAAGAAACAATGCATTGGCCTGGGGAGTGAACCAAAGTACAGAGTCTGGAGAGATACATCACCTCAGGCACTGCAGAATTACCGAGCCCCAAACTGCTCGGAGACCACACAGCGCACGTCTACGGGCACTGTGTGTGCATATTTTGGACTTATGTGTGTAATGGCACAACCACCGACTGTGAAAATCAGAGATCAAGACGTAGAGGCATCCTGGACTGAAGAGGGAAGCCAGTGCGCAAGCACCTTCCACAAACTAAATGGTGACGACAGGGTGTCTAGTAACTGAAATTCCTCATTAACGGATTACCAGAGTGCTTCTTCTTTTTCATTCACATTTGTGTGTGTGTGTGTGTGTGTGTGCGCACATTACCTGCGCAACTTCCTGCTCCACCATGGCCTCCAGTCTCCTCTGCTCCTCATCATCCAGGTGGATGTCCTGTTGCTCTAGACATTCAATATCTGGGATGTTCTCATTTTCAACACAGAAATGAATGTAGTTTGTTAGACAATATTTCTGTAAACATTTTAACACCTGTTTGGGTATGGTTTCATAATTGTTCAAAGTACAAGGTATGAGGGAGATTTATTGTCATTTTTCTTATACATGCACCCATCTTAAATGTAAGTAGATAAGCAAGACTTTTTAAAAAAAAAAAATCACTACAGATGTAACCTATTTATTGAACTTTATGTTTTTTAATGGATTTGAATAATTCTGTATTTTTTTATGTGACAGAATCCAATAAAAAATGTTAATTAAATGGATCAAAAGTTTAAAACAGGTCATATGTTCTTCAGACGGACTGATGATGCTTTGAGATACTATTTCACTTGAAATTCAGCTGTATGTTTATCTTTTTGCATGCTTGTGATTGACTGTTTAGTCTACTAACCTGTGCTGCCCTAGTGAGCTGCTGCATATAATTACAGGGATACGTGTCATTGAATTGAAAAGCACTTACCAAACGTTCTTGATGACGTGCTTACATGCACTGTGGGATGTTGTTTTGTGTTTGTCATGATACTTTTTCCCTGCTCACAAATGTATGACTAATGTCTTAAATGGGGACTGAAATGAACAAATATGTCATAAAACTCACAGTATCATGTAACTCTTTGAAGTTTTCCTTCTTCTCAGAAGATATTGCTCATTCTCTTCTTTTATAACCCGATAAACAGATTGAAAAAAGTCAGATATTTAATTAATCAGTTAACATTAAAGTCAAGTGTGCACACAACACCTGCTCACCTTCCTGCAGTGAGTAAACCTGAATGACTTGCAAATACGCTGCATGAAATTATGAGGAATTTTCCAACAGGAATTTTCTTTTATTCCCACATGGGGAATAAAAGAATAATTATATACTATCAAACACTCAACATGATGCAGCTTGATTCCAACAGAAATGCTCACAGAACACGTGAGCCAGATTAGAAAGCAGATTGCAGCATGAAGGCAGGCAGGAAAGTGCTTCTGGCTGTTTCCCACGTGTTGTTACAGACGAGGTGTAAAACCCACAAGTCAAATACTGCCAGACTTTTTTTTTTATACAGGTACATGTTGAGCCTGCTTGACTATGAGCATGCCACGCCTCCAACGGTGCCTGTTTCCTTGCTAAAAACGCTTCCTCATAGCCCCAGGTCTCCCCTCACAAATCCGCAAGCACCAACTTCCACAGGATATATTCTTGTGGTCTATCTGCTTTATCTGGTCTGCAACACTTGCTAACTGGTTGATTTTCTTACTCTGCAATGACTATAAATCCAACAAAGAGAGACTGTGTGCCAAAAGCAACATGGCAAGATATCACACACAGGTGCAATAGGCACTTCCGTAATCCTCCACCTGCAATGTCGCACAGACCCAGGACACATGGTTAACATTATCCACATCTCATGGCACCACCACAAGTATTACAGCATGTTAGTCACTGACCGCCTGTGTGCGAAGGTGGAGCAGACAGCAGGGTGTTATAACTCTCATCCTGCTCTGTCACATCCACAGTCTCTGCTTCAACACTGACCTACAGAGTGTTAACAACAAATACAAAATAATGCGCAGGTGTAAATAAAGAAATGTATTTGCTTTGACGCATTGTTAAAATGTTTGTCTGGTTTAAGTGTAACATTGTTTTTTTTCCAACCTGGATCATGCTTCTCATGTGTTGTGTCTAAATGACTAATAGGAGCAACAACTTTTAAAACTGGTCCAGAGTTGAGCGAGGGCGCCGCAGTCGGCAGCAGCAACACATGCAGCACTATCACACGCAGAACCATCTGTGGCATGTTAACTCCGTCAATATAGTCAAATAGTGTTTGTTTCTGCTACTAACTGGCTGAGAATATTATTTTAAACGTCTGACATTATGGAAAGGATCCCTACAGAGACAGAACTTTTTGTTGAAGACCTTTTTTTGTTAAGAAAAGGCCCAAAATTGTTATCCGCAACCCCACCAGACGCCATTTTAATAAACCGTAATTTCAGCGCGTATAGAGCCAGCATATTTTCGACATCTAACTGGATGAATTATGGGTTAAATTCAACCAAACCAGAGTTTGTGATTTTTGGAACAATGTAAAGGCGAACCAAGGCTTTTTTGTGAGTTTCATTCTGTTTCTGCCGACTTATATCTATGGAGTGTGGTGGGTTTGGAGATAGTGATTTTGGCGCTGTTTCTGCTTAAGCAAAAGGGATTGTACTCTATTATAGGTCTGTCGCAGCAGCCTGTCAGTGGTAAAAACCAGCAGTAGCGCAATCTCTGTCCTCATAGTAGCTGTCCTCATAGGTCATTGCTACCTGTTTGGCTGCTGCTGACTGCAGCACTCTCGCTAAATATTAGACCAATTACAGGGTCCAAGTTAAAAAGTAGCAAACTTACCCTTTAAATAATGAACAAGGTCTTTATATAAGCGATAAATACCATAATTTAATGTCTTTCAGGTTGTGTAATCTTCATATCAGATGCATACCACAGATCCTTAATTAAGAAGAGATAAAGCTGAGCTGTTTATCTCTGAAAAAGCTCAGAAACAAACAATTCAGATTCATTATCATAACTTTGAAACTCACTAGGAAGCCTCACGGTTTTATTATCTATAATACCACATAGCTGGACTATTTTAGCATTATTCTATGTATGATTCTCTGTAATTTTTGTATTGGAAAAAAACATTTCCCACAGTTTCTCAAAAACAAGTCAAGCTGTTTTTGGCTGTAATAAATGGAAGTGAACTTTAGAGTTCTTTGTTTACTTCTGCCTATTGATAATATCTTTTCCTATGAAGTTGCTGTTTTTCAGTCAACAAATCCCATGAGAAAACAAACACAACTGTGCAATCAGTTCTGCTCTATATGATTTCCAACTTCTGAACTGCGTCAGTGGCATTCAGCACCAAGCCCATTTTTTCCTTTTTAGGACTTAAATCTTCAAGTTCATTTCCAGATTAAAAATGTTATCTGATTCAGTGGGGAGGCTGTGCTGTTAAAATTATTGGATCTCTGTTTTCCTGCAGATCAAAGCCATGATCCTTCTTGACTCACTTCAGTTGTATTTATTTTTTTGTTGTCCCTCGAGGCCTACACTTAGGGGACAGATACTGTTTGATGTGCAGGGTGTGAGAATGGCATCACTGCTGCGAGCAACAGTTCCCTCTACTGTTCACACCTGAGCATTATGTAAGCGTGACAGACTTCTGCCTGTTTTACCTGAGATCAAGGCACACAAGAGAGCCATCCTTCGCTAAACTTGTTTTGTATTCGTTTATTAGTGAACTTGTTTATTTTGGCACCAACAGTCAACAGGCCACTGGCCAGTGTGTCCTGGTTAAACCAGACTCCCATCCATGGAGTTTGCTGCCTGCCTCCCCACTGGGAAGACCTTGTACTATATCGGAATTTTTGATTTTCTGTAAGGTTTGTTTACTTTTATCTTTGCCTTACATCATGCTTCCTTGTTACTCAAGTCAACATTTTTCCTACATTTGTTAAAACAAAGTTCCTTCTATAAGTTAGAGACTCCGAATGAAAGATCATTGTTGGTCCATAACTACTGGATAAGTAAATGAGCAACTGGTTTCACAACTTGCTCCAGCTTCCCCTAAAAAAGCCAAAAAAATACAAACGTAGGGAACGAAAGTCTGGTCAGTCTCTTTCTACAAACAATTTCAGGTGAATACTGATGCTGCTTTATGATCTACATAAGTAAACCAGACCATCAGCGAGAAGCCTGGCCATTTCTATTAAAATATGCTCAGTGTGTTTCCCTGGATGCAACTATCTCTGCAAAATCAAACAATTAATCTACACTTATATTTCCCCATGCAATGCTTTGTACATTAGCAAGATTAAAGGAAGCAGGAGGAGATTTGTTTTTTGATCATTTCATTTGTGATGTTATCGTTTGTGGTTATAGCTGATACTGGGGCAGGATCAGCAAGGAAAGAAAATAACTGTATATGCATCACTAAAAATGGCTGGCAGTTATTTAGTTAGTGATTTCAGATTGATGTCTGACACATATTTATAGATGACAGGACTTTTATTCCACAATGTGAATACAAACTACTAAAATATAAATGTATATTTGAAGAATCCCATTAAAAGACAGTATGAAATTACTCAAACAGTAGAAGAAAAAAAAACCTTTTACAGGTATTTAGTAAAGTGAACACTTCATACATGTTATAGCCTGTATATATGCTTAGTATAATAAATGAACAAGAAAACAAAATAAATTGTAATAATCAGTAGAAATTTACTCGTGGCATCTCTACAGAGGAGAATTTGATATGAATCTTAAAGAGCAACACTTCAGTTTTTAACATATTTCATTATGTGTTTGACAGACTCATTGAACACTATAATTGCACACTACACACATAAAAAACTTATATTACTTGAACTTTACAACCTCACCAGTGTCACAGGCTAACACAGAGTATATGTGTGAGATGTGTAGCAGTGTGTAACACATGCAGCACTACTGAAGGACTACATATATAGGAAATTCAGTTTAGGGCTGGGTAATATATCAATATAATGAGACGTGATATCGTCTTAGATTATGGATATCATAATATCGTAGGCGTTGACGTTTCCGAGTGTTAAAGGCTGCATTACAGTAAAGTGATGTGATTTTCTAAACAAACCAGACTATTGTAGCTACTGTTGTAGTTGTTGTATTATTTGCCTTTAACCATTTTGGGAAAAAAGCAAGAGTCAACTGTACAATATCACACCAATATCAATATTGGGGTATTTGGCCAAAAACACTTGATATTTGATTTCTCCATATTGATCCAACTTCAGCTCAGAACAGATTGAGTCATTGTTCATAGCAGAACTGCACAAAGTGATGCTTGCTTTTTTAACACTGTTGGTCAACTTGCTTGTAAAAACTTCATTGGAATTGTAACTGGACAAAGCAAGCAGGGCCTCACTGCCTGAACTGCAGCTGTTAGTCATTAGAAAGAAATGACCCATGGCTCCATGTATTTTGGTTTATAATAAGTCTCTAAAAAATCCCCACCATTATATTGAGCAACAATGGGTGATTGTATTTTTTGCTCCAGATCAATGAAACTGAACTACAGATGTTTTAATGTCCATTTAAAGTGAATAAAATGAGCGAACCATGTTTCTGAACTCAAGCATCTGGATCTGTCCATATTGAAAAGAGAACAACTAAAAACAAACTGGCCACTGTGATATAGAAAATGAAAAGAACTTTGTTGATTGTTTTAGTCACTCTGGTCCAGTATCCAAGCTCACCTTTTTTCCCTTTGCAGTTGAGGAGCAGTGATCGCTCCACCACCCTCAGCTCATCTGCGAGCTTCTCCAAGGCATGGTGGTCCTTCAACTGGCTGCTGCTTCTCTGCAGAAATAATAAAGACTGGAAATTAAATACATATTTCATTTCTCTCTATGCAGTAGAAAGATGCAAATACTTTTAAAATCAGTGCATAATGAGCCGAGAAAACAGAGGAAAATGGCTGTGGCATTTGCTTTTGCTCAAGAGACAGAAAACCTACAACTACCAGAATGCATTGTGCCGAACCATGGCATGGCTTGGTAAGATTCGGCAAAGAGGACACATGGCTAGGCGTATGTAAAAAACATTACATTGAGACCGGAAGAGAACACTGTACTCCGGGGTTTGTTGGATCCATCCACTCCCCTCCACAGGGACCTTCCTGTTTTCTTATAATACATCATTACTGGCAGCGTTTCAACCTGACTCAATCCCAGAGGGAATAATGAGGAGGCAACAGAGTTCGTCCTGTCACGTTCTCAACTGAAGCCGTCTAGCAGTGCATCATGCGAATGCAAAAGGTGGCTTTTGTTGTCTGGATCTACGTTGAAAGCACTGCAAAAGTGGCGGTATTTGATGACTTTGGCATGAGAACAGGCTGGACAGCCCGAAGGTCCTTGGCAGGGCTTATGTGTTATTTCTGTGATGTGAATGTGTTGTATTTCAGCATTTCTGGTTGGGTGAAGCTGGAGGTCATCAAGGAACCAAAGTCAACAGGCCAATGGCCAGTGTGTCCTGGTTAAATCAGACTCCCATCCATGTAGTTTGCTGGCTGCCTCTCCACTGGCAACACCTCGTACAATATTGGAATTTTTAATTTTCTGTAAGGTTTATTTACTTTTATCTTAGCCTTACACCATGTTTTCTTGTTACTCTGTCAGAGTCAACGTTTCTGTTTATTTAGTTCCTATTATAAGTTAGTGAACGCCTGCATGTGTTTCCCTTATTCTACAGCGTTGTCTCAGAAACACGACTCCGAATGAAAGATAATTGTTGGTCCATAACTGGATAACTAAATAAGCAACTGGTTTCACAACTTGCTCCAGCTTCCCCCAAATAGCCAAAAAAGACAATCTGTTATTGCAGGTATTTCCAATAAAATGCACTTTATACTTACAGTGTAAATGATCAGGCTTTGGTTGTAGCTAAAATTGTTGACGGTTATCTTATTTGATAGGATGTTCATGAACAGCCACTCGTACTGAGTCCACATCAATGTAAGAGACCAGTTTTTGATGTTTGTGTCATCGAGGTTAGCTTCGAACTTTATTTCTTCATCTGAGGTAAAAAAATAAAATAAAATAAAAATTAAACTTTGAGGTTTCTTATCAGGTCAACACAGAAGAAGTCTTAATATGTTCTAGTGTGTGTTCATGTGACAAAAAAATGTGATTACAGCATGCATGCATCCCAATACAAAGCATACACATTTTAGATGAATGTCTACAAACTTTTAAACACAACAGGTTACAGACTCGGCAGAGTACACTGCAGACTCGAGAGAGAGGTTGCAGCTCTGAATGTTGAAAGGGAATTTGAAAATTTGCATCCTGCATGTGCTGACCAGCATCTCATCGTTCCTAAATTCAATGTAACCGTTCCATTTTACAGTGAGAAAAGGAATTGGAGTAGACTTGTCTTTCTCTGTCCTCAACTCAATCATTATGGTGAAAGCATTAAGCTTCAAACAGAATTTTACATGGCATATGGTCTAATATACTATAAATCATAACTCTTCATTTTCCTCCAATCTACCATTGTGCATTTCAGTGGAGAATACACTATGAACATTGGGATTTTCCACATACACATGTGGGATTTAATTGTGGAGCTCACAGCACTGTGAAATGACAATTAAAAACTTTAACAGCAACGTCTCTCCCATTAACAGTTACTCTGTTACTCTGACTTATCTCACACTGTGGTATGAGATATTGTTAAAGATATCATTATTTTCAGCTAAATTTTCTATGGTGTAAATAAAAGCTCCATTCACCTCCTTTGTATTTAGGTAGTGACAGAAATTTTACACCCACATGCATTGTACAGAATTGTTCCAGCTTACCTGTGAGGAAGATCAGAAAGAGGAAACCTGCCAGAATCATGACTGCAAGAGGTCTGCACAGTTAATGATCATCCCTGTCTTCTCCGTGTTGTCTGAAAGTGATCACGAGATATAATATGACTGGACTGCACTGGAAGAAGGCTGGGCAAAATTAATGACCAACCCTGTTTTTTTTCTTTTCCCAAGCAAAGAAATTTAATGTAGGAGCATACCAGATGTAGGCACAGTGAAATTCAGCTGTGTGTCCTTGCTAAATATGTAGTCCTCACAAATGACCAAAAAAACAGTGGTCCCCACAACTAACAAAAACAAGTATAACTGTGATTGTGTCTACTACGAGTCTGATATACTTTATGCATAGTGATACAACTTGACATTGAAATTATTCTCAAGTTTCCTGCAGGAATTCTAACAACCTGTGTGAGCATGGGCTACATGAAGATTGAACATATTACACATTACAGACATGTAAATATTAGATGCCATTTTGGCTGTGGTTACTGTGAAGGCCATAGCCTAAGACTTACATACTTTTCATGCTCACCATTTTGTGACCTTATCCAAGTATCTTGTTATTTTTGTACAAAAGCTGTCAGTGTTAACATGTTAATCTCAATGTGATTAACGTTCCGAACATACACCTTTTTTTTTTTTTTTTAAATCGCATTAATCACATGCTGCGATTTTGTCTTTACTACGTATTCTCATTTGGAGTCAAGCCTTTGGCTTCCTGCTTCTGCAATGATGGAAACTAAGACACCACTACACTTTGAATGTCTCCTTTACTTAAAAAAACAAATTCACAGTAGGTTCATTTGACAAGTCAAAAGTGTGCACCTTGTGTCAAACAGAATTCAAATATTACTGAAGTAGTTACAGTTTGAGCAACCACCTACAAGCTAAACCAGCCCATTCTCAACTGGAAAAATGTAGGATAATCCTTTCAAAACAAAACAAAACAAAACCACTGTATTTTACAGAACAAGCACTTTAATGTTGTCTCCTATTTTCTTTTTTTAAAGATTTTTTTTTTATTTTGGCATTTTTGTCTTTATTAGATAGGACAGAGCAACAGTGTGAAAGGGGGAGAGAGAGGGGATGACATGCAGCAAAGGGCCAGTAGATGGACTTGAGCCCACAGCTGCTGCGGCAAGGACAGTGCCATTATTTATGGGTCGCCTGCTTTATCCACTAAGCCACCAGACACCCAAGTTGTCTCCTATTTCTAATTCATGGTTTCACAACCACACTGGAGAAGTGCAGCACTGATTTAGAACAAAGAAATCTAAAAGTCATGATCATAAAGTACATTTCTTTGCATTCAGTCTATTCCCACTCACTTCACCTTGTTAATATGGATGTCAACACTGTTTTGACATGCAAAATAATGGAATCGTAAACTTGCAATTAAAACGTGATTAATCCCAGTTAACTATTTAAATAAAATGCTTTTGAAAAAAAGAATCATTTGACAGGCCAGGTTTCTACATTTATTTGGGATTTTTTGCCACCTATCTGTCTAATCCTCATCTGTTAAAGTAAGCTGCTGCCCAAACAGCACACACACACACACAGAAAGAAGAACAAAGTGTGTCGATACTGTTTATTTCAGCAGTATGAAATTGGAATTGTTCACGGCTAGCATAACTTTTAGCCAATCATATGAAAACATGTAAGTTAAATGCAGATGCAGATTTGTAAAATGCCATAAAAAGACTATTTACAATATGAAATAACTAGAACCATAGAGGGGGAAAAAAACATCTCCAGGTCTTAGCAAACTGTTGGTTTATATCCTATTGACTAAATTGCATTTCCACAAGAAAGAAATTATGAGTTTTAAAAGAGATATGCTTACATTTAAAAACATTTTATCATCTATTTGATAGACTCACTTAACAGTGCAATTCTGCATATTACAATTCAAATGCATGCATTACTACAACTTCATATCACAACCAGACTGGTGTCAGAGGCTAATACAAAGTATATATGTAAGATATGTGGCAGTGTGTAAAATAGCACAGCACTACTGAAAGACTACAGATGTCCAAAATTCAATCCAGAATAAGCCACTTTCTGTTCATAGAATAACACAAAAAACTGCTCCTGTTGTCTTGTCGTCAACATTGTTGAGGATGTGGTCATTTTGTTTGAAAAAACTTGAAATTGTCACAAGACAAAGCGAGTGGGGGTTTCGTGCATATGTTTAGATCTCAATGTTAAAGTTAAATAATGCATGGTGTCTGCCCAGGTTAACATAATAATAATGGCAATAATTTGATTGATAGACTTTGTAACACACAAAAAGAATATTCAGTCCTCATAAATAAATTACTTTAGATTTTACCCTCAGGGTTAGGCTTGGGCGGTGTCATGGCATTACAATATATCAGGGTATTTAGAAATCCAGAAGATATGTCTTCAATACCATTATAAATACAGGCATTCCTCTTTCTATTAAACTCCCTGTCTGTAGTGCACAGCACGCACCACCACACCTCAGTCTCCGGTCTCTACTGGTGGAACAGCCGGTCGAGCTGAAAGACACTGCGACACCTAGTTATAGGACTAGTTATAGGACTGTAAACAGCTGGCAGCCAGCAACAGCAGGGAGAGACCGTGGGGAAGAGCAGCATGTTTTGTTTTTTTTTACATCTGACTTGATGAATGAAGTTTTTTTTTGTTTGTTTTTTACCAAACCAGAGCTGGTGATTATCTTAACATTTTGTAGGTTGTGAATTTATTAGTCAGATAAGTTAAAAGTAAGCCACACACTTGCCATCGGGGGTGGGGGGTTGTTAGCACTGCACACACTGACACAGTCAATATGTGTATATCCCAGTGAAATTTCAGGAAGGCATTAAGATATAAAATATTACATACCGCCAAAGCCTACTATAGGTACATGTAGTTGGTTCATAATGAGTCAGTGAAGACCCTCAACAGTCTACACTGAGCAACAATGGGTCATTGACCAATGAAACTTAACTACAGATGTGAACACAGACTACAGATGTGTTAATGTCCATGGGAAATTAATAAAATAACCTAATCATGTTTTTCATGCACTACTTGTGTTCTGCATCTGTCCATGCTGAAAAGAGAACAACTAAAAACACACTGGCCACTGTGATATAGAAAATGAAGAAAACTTTGTTTATTCTTTTAGTCACTCTGGTCCAGTAGCCGGGCTTACCTTCTTCCCTCCTGCTGTTGAGAACCAGATTCAGAGTTTCCTGCACTGCCCTCAGCTCATCTGAGACCTTCTCTAAAGTGTGGAACTCCTCCGTCAGATGGCTTCTGCTACCCTGCAGAAGTTATTCCGTGAGCGAGTAGTTAGTAAGATTTGAACACTCCATTCCAATTGACTGCAAGGTGTCTGTTAAAACCTGTTGTACACCTAGCAAGTTGATATGGTGAAACTGTCTGTTCACCATTCTAAACTAATGTGCTGGCTACATAATACCACCGGCATGTATGTAATATGAGTAACAATAGCAAAGGGATGCATAAAAACCTGTTTACAATTTGTTCCCAACACTAGGTGCAGTCCTTCATTGCCTCTAAACACCACAGGATGAAAACTATAACACACAAGCTGCACAAAGTACTCTTGCCCTCTGAACCTACTGAAAGTTTGTATTACATAAGCAATTGACTCACATCATATTTGCAAGAGTGGTACGATGAGTCCTAAAACCCAGAAATTAGTTAGTATTTCAGCACCACCAGTTCCCTCGTCTCCAAGTCAATGGGTTTTCTTTAATGGGTTTTTGGCTAAAGGCCTGAAATAAAGTCTGTGGTTAAGACAAGGTAAAGAGACTGTCAAATTTTGTTCTATGACATGAAATAGAGTACCCCATTTGTGCTTTTTTGAAGCCTTTACAAGTCCTTCAAAAAGCAGTTTTTAACAAGTGGCTAAATAAGACTACAGAGTGTCATCAAAGTGTGCATGGCTTAGCAGTCCTTATACGAAGGTGATGTCAAGTCATGCAACCGAAGTGTACTTTGTTTATAGCCTAGTGTTAGTTTTTTTCAAAATGTTTCGAAATCCAGGGGGAAAATCCAGTAGGCTTTTTGTTGAGGGAACAAAAGTAACACTAGCTTCTATCAGCCTACAAAAAACATCATCCCTAATGCACTTACCCTATTACACTTATACTTTAGGCTGTGGTAGACAGTAGGAAATGAAATGCCTGGATAGCTAGCTCATCTTTTCTTCTGAAAAATATATCATCAAATTACCTGTCTGTCAACCATATGCATAGTTATGTACTTTGAATCTGGCCTGCAAAACGTTAGCTTTTTGGCTAAAAGCTGAGCTAAAGGGTTCCATGATCTGAGCAGACTAGAAATATCTCTCATTGCCACTGTGTTTCTAAGGTTTATCCTATTTACTGATGCAGTGAACAACTTTTCCATTGCACAAGCATCTTATGAGTTAGTAAAGACAGAAAACAGTAATGGCTTGTCAAAAACTTTAGATTTTGATTACAAAAGGTATAAAAATAAAAACAATTTGTCATAATTTTTTGGACCATGGTATAAACAGGATAATGCCCTTCAAGGTGTCCATTATGAGGAATTAATAGCAGTTCACATCTTTCCATCAGCCATTGATTTCCTTAAAATTCATACCTCATCAAGCATTATTCCAACATGGACCATAAAAGATAGTAAGGTGTGACATTTAACATTTCAGTTTTTGTGTCCATTGTCATGAGAATAAAAGGGTTGTTTCAATTAAATTATATACAAACATTTTCTCTCTTACCCCTAGGGGTATCCCTTCATGTAGACAGTTTTGGAGTTGTTTTGGTTTTGAGATATCTGCTGCCTCCATCCCACTACAATGGGTGTGAGTGAAATTTTGCACACTGAGCTCAAACAACTTAAAAATATCATCAAAATAATTAAACTGCATCATGTCTTTCCAGAAACAAAACCCTATGTAGAAGTGTTTTTATACTGTCTTGTTTTTTGTTTATTTGTTTTTTAAATTAGGTGAACCAAATCTTTAAAGTGTAACCCAATTCTTACCTTTATGGTCACAGACAACGGTTGAGATGGAGGTTCATCAGCAGACACATCACAGACGCAGTCAGTACATTTCTTGAACCCTGACAGAACATTTTTGACACAAAGGCAGTTATAGTGTATTCATATTGATCTAAGTATCCAGTATGCATCATTCATTTCAAATCTGTCTCTATTAAAAACATAGCAGCAAAATCCAATCAAAGCAGTAGCAAACTGAACAGCAATTGTAGATTAAGTTGAGATCCAGAAGTTTGTAGAATTCATCTCACCTCTACCGCGGTTGTGTATGTTGTCTTTGCCCTCTTTGTCTTCACAGTCCTCACTTGGGCTTTGGTCGTTATTTGCCTCATTGTCTTGGGGTGCAAAGTCTTTCTCCACCAGATACATCACCAAAATAGTCTCCATTAGATTTAGCATCATCAAACCAAAAATCCCAATACAATAGACAACTGCAAAGAGAAGGCAATATCATTAATGTGGAAAAACACATTGACTAATTATATGTGGTTTTCTTGCTCATATGAAGTGCAAACTGAAATGAAGTTGAAGTTGACACTGAGTTTCCTCACCTATAAGTGGAATCCTGTCTGAAGAGGGCAAAATATCATTGAGAATAAGTTGCATCACAGTGACAGCCAGCAGCACAGTGACCTTGAAGCTGAGCTTCTCGCCTCCTCTGTCCGAGATCAGGAAGGAGGCCAAGTCCAGACAGAAGAAGAACAGGATGGGTAGTATGAAGTTGGCGATGTAGAGGACAGACTGCCTCTTCATGGTGATCTGTGATTGTTATTTGAACAAGTCAAGTGGTTGATCTTCCTTAAATACTTTTTAGAAAGGAAACTATGTAGTACTGGTTGCAACATAAAAGGTAATCTACTCATGAACCAGCTCTTGCACCTGCATGCAGTTTGTTGGCCTTGGTGTTTTTACTGGAGATAAGTTAAAGCAGCTCAGGGATTTCATGAATATCAGACACTGCTTGTGGGGTTGAACACCAATTTCTGTGTCCACCATGTGGCACTAATGATAACATACAATTCATATATAATGTTGTTGTATATTAAGTGTAGACCGCTTGATAGACGAAAATATAAACAACATGTTGAATCTGTATTTGAGCCACAGTTTAGCCACCCCTGAACTGCACTGCTCATGTAAGCTCATCAGAATAGAGTATTCATCGAGATCATGGTGCAAGAGTGAATATTGGATTTACATTTGCGCGGTCACCAGAAAAAACCCCAAGTGGATGATAATGTTACTCATAACTGCTGGATTTATAATTTGTTTCAACTTATCCCTGTTGAAGATTTAAGTAATAGTACTTACCACTGAATGATAGTAAAATGTACTCAATACTTACCTTGTAAACAATCACGCTTTGGTTGTATTTGAAGTCGTTTATGGTTCTCTGTTTGACTGTCTTTTGTGCGACTGTCATATTGATAAAAAGCCACTCGTACTGGTTCTCCATCATCTCGATCTCTGAAGTATCGACAATGGCTTCAAATTTTATTTCCTTATCTGAGGTAAAAAGTAAACATAAAACACTGAGACTTCTGATCACATCAACAAAGAAGGACTGAATGTGGCGATGTCTGTTTGTGTGTGTTAATGTTACAATTAACTGTTAATACAGAAAAATATGCATTCAAATATAAACACTTAGTATTAATATCTAGAAACTTTAACATTTCATAGGTTACAAGCTCACCATTATGTAAAGCTGACTTGAAGGAGAGCCTGCAGCTCTGAATGTCGAAGGGGAATTTATAAATTTGCATCCTGCATGTACTGACCAACACATGGTTGTTAGTTGCTTCGACAGTACCATGCCATCTAACAGAAATATACGGACTTAAAGGAGCCTTGTTCTTCTCTGTCCTGTATGAAAAGACACAAACATTAGGGAGAAATTTTACTAACAGGGGATGTTGTTACCCCGAATTCTCCAACCTCTATACCCAGTAATTGTTTAATTGATTTTTTAAAGTACCAATCCGTAAAGGATGTTGGGACTATGCGTCTCTGTCATAGTCCCCCAATTTATTGCAATCCCGCTAGAAATAGATTCAGTATCCTCAATGTCCATGATTTCCCTCCAGTGGCTGACAGGGATTCAAGTAGGAGGAATATTAAAAATATTAGCTAAACAGTGTTACCTCCAGAATGTAATTATCCATGCTGACTGTGACATTCCCAAAAGGTCCAATTTTTAAAACTTGATTTTAGCAGGCTTACCCTTTCTTTTAGAGTTTTACAAGCAGGTTTTATTTCCTGACCCAATTCTCCTCTCGTGAGAGGAACTGATTGTGTCAGCAGAATCCTTACCCTTCACATCTGGCTTTAATCTGCCTGATCAGATAATAATTCTGTTCCCATTTGTCACCTGTTTCAGATTTGCCTGATGTTTAACACTGTAATGCCCACTTTCTGGAAATTCTAGTTGCTTCAGAAACTTGCTTTATGCCACAAAATGCTACACACAGAATCTTAACTTAAACAATGTGTGTTTAAATGTTTAAAACCTGCACAATAACTGTTTTTGCATTCAAATGCTTCAGTTTTTGTGTAATTTCTGGATCGTAACATGACTCTCAAACAACAGTGGTTGCTGTGAGTGTATGTGGATTTGTAAGTGTGAGAGCAAGCACATTAGAACTTACACCTCTTCAATAATCAGATCTGGCTTCCACAACAATTCAGTGGGAACTACTATATGATGAAGTCCACAAAAATCAGGTGGAAACCACATTATATGGGAGTTTTTCCAGCCCTATACAAGAAAAGGGACGGAGGGGATTAGGAAGGAAGGAGGGAGAAAAGAAAAGAAAAAAGAAAGAAAGAAAAAGATGTAGTTTAGTAAAAATATTTTTTTCTACTAATGAACAGGTGGGGATGATCAAAAATGGCTGTTAGTCTCAGAAAGTACTCACCATATAAATCCAAACAGAAAGGACCAAAGTCTGGTCAATCTCTCTCTATAAGCAAAGAAATACAGTATGTGTCAAAATCTTTCAGTTTTAACATGAAATAACGGCAGCAGACTATAAACGTTTCATATCCATTTGAGGACACAAACAACACTGAAGCTAATATATTCTTTATGAGCGCAATATAAGTAAAAGCACAAACCAGGACAAGGCTGTACAGTGCTTTACATTTAAAATGATAGGTATTGACAGTGTTTAGACATCTGCATCTAGATTGGCCATTAGCCAATCAGCATGACTGTCTCATCAATTCTGAAACTGTTTATGCGCAAGTGTTTTAAATCATAAGGTTCGGGATTCTTCTTTTACCGTGGATGCATACAAGAAAAACAAAGTTTTTTTTCACAAATTCAAGGTAATGCACAGTGAGTATTTGATAAACATATAGTCATTTTGTGGTTGAAGTATTCCTTAAAAAATGAAAAAAAAGACAAAACTTACCACATCTAGGATGTCATCAATCTCCATTGTGAGGTATACCCGTGTTATGTCTTTAAAGTTTTTAACAGGTCGAGATGTGGTGTATAGCTCCTTGTTTGTGGTCAGGTTCAGGTAGTTTATAACATCATGATAACCACAGGGAATTTTAAAGGCCACCTCATCTACAACAGAAACATCAAGACACTTGCTTTATTAAAAAGTTTATTTGTTGTGCTCTTAAAGCAACATTATATAACTTTTAGTTGAGTTGTTGAGTCTCATTCTAAGGTCATCAAATACTTGATGCTCGGACCAAAGCACCAGCCCAAAACACTGGCATCTGACATATTGGGAATGCGACTCGACAAAAAACTAAAAGTTTCATAGTGTTGCTTTGATATGTATAATTTACAGGAAATGACAGTGGGTAGGCATTATATCCTTCTGAATTAATCACTGAACTTAATAAACACCAGCTCGTAAATATCTACAGTAATATCCAGTTTGTGGTCACTGAAAGGCCATTAAGAGATGGCCGTTGGCGGGACTGTAGGGTTTTATGAAACCAATCCAGTAATGATTTTTTGATTTGAGCATTTTTACAGTCTTTTGAGTTTACAAAGGACACCATTTAGATCAATGTGATACACATTACACACTACTGCATCTAACAACAACAGCCCAGCCGGTCATCATGCATTCACAACAGACCACATCTGTCTAAAATTACACTGCAGGATTTTCACCTCTAACCCACTTTCTTGCATGGTGGCGTATATTTCTGCAGAGACTACCCTCTGCCTGTGGTCTCTTACTTTCTTCTAATTTTCTGTGTCCAGGGCATATATGGCCACATTCCCCCACAGTGCTCAGATGCATTCAGGGCTTTATAAAATGCAGCAAACTGGTGACAGACCATAAGCCGTAGGCATCCAACAGACACAGCACCAGAAAAACACAAATATAGCACAACAAAATTCCCAAATTAGAGTGAATCTGGGGTTGGCTTTTACTTTCATTTCTTCTGGTGAGCATGTTTACAAATAGAAACTGACACCCTGGAGAGTATACCTTTAAATACTTTTTCTACACATATTTGCTGTTTACAGTAACATATTTTTTAGTTATATTGCTACACATGCAAAATGTCTTAAAAGACATCCAAAAGTGTTTTAAATTTTAAGACTTCTATAAAGAAGACTGCAGGATTAATATATTCGCATTAAGTATTACTGTGCACTTTTTGATTGTTTGTACGTACCTTCCGCGATGTCCTCGAAGTAGTACAAGTAATCATCAGAAAGCTCAATTTGTTCTGAATTATTGGAGGTACTTCCACCTGACAGAAAAGAGTTTACAGGTCAGCTCTAGTGGGTTTTTTTACAGGGCTACAGCTACAGGAACAAACAATTACTCTGCACTTCTTGAGTGATTATTTCCTGTACATACCTTCCCCGGAGCTCTGGTATTTCTCCAGTTGATCATCAAGAAGCTCTGGTTGCTCTAAGGAATTTGCAGTACATCCACCTTAACAAAAAGAAGAGCACACAGCTCTTTCGATTTAGTATCATTTCCATGAACACACATTTTCTACCTTCATCCATAAGATAAAGTGCATCTGTAGATAATTTTAAGTTGAGATCTTAATTACAGCAATGCCTCTCTCCAGTCACCCTGATACTTTAAATTATCCCCACACCACTCTGTGAACAAGTTTTGGAAGAATGCTCATAGTATTGATATTTTCAGTTTTTTTTTTTTTTTTCTATCACCCCCCCTTTGTATGGGGAGGCAAAGGAAAATTTTACAACTGCATAAATCATACAGAATTAATTCAGCTTACCAGTTAGGAGGAGCAAAAGGAGGAAATCTGCCAGCATCATGAATGTAAAAGGTCTGAACAGTAAATGAGCATCCCTGTCCTCTCCTTGTTGACTGGAAATGTGTGTGGCAGCAATGATATCACTGCCTTGCACTTCTGCAAATTTCATGACCAAAAAAGCCCCAAGGAACTGCTAACAACCACTTTACTTAGGGTACTTAGGACCTGTGGGCAAATCAATTTTGCCATTAAACCAAAAGCTCTTTACGTCTTTGCTTTCACTGTTGAGGCTGTTCAGTTCCATTAGTTAAGTAGTTCAGTGTGGAGTTTGTAGCTACAGATGATTGAAGCCTCAGAAGTGCAAGGCACCTAATATCCATAGAAGTTTTCAAACCTGAAGCAACTCAATCCAACTTACAGCTCTGGAAAATTAATGAAAATCTGCAGCAACACTCAGGTTGCTTCATTAGCCATGTGTCATTACATTTCTCTTAAGGGAGTATTTACTCCTGCAGAGGACATCACAAAAATTGGGGTAAGAGTTGAATTTTGGAGATGATGTAATTTCATATGTTGTCATGTCTGAAGAGCATATTGGCCACCAGCTCTTGCTCTACACAACCATCTGAAATTACTTCCTCTGGTACTAGCCCCCTGCTGGCCACACACTGCATTACATTCACCATACTTCATACCTGGTGATAGGGCTGTAAATGATCAGTGCCCCATTCCAACCATTAAAACAGCCAGGACCCCTAATTTATACTACACTAACAAGAGTGTAAACTGGAAAAAGCCTTGTAACCTTAAAGTCTACCTCCCTTGTTGCACCCTCCTACCCCTCTTTGTTTAAAGGTGCATTGTGTAAAATTTGTACATAATTTTACTTTAAAATGTTCAAAAAATGAACTAGCCCTATCAGCAGCTTGTGAAGATGTACTGTATTACAGAGATATCGACTGCCAAGCAGCCAGGGATGGGCTGTCCCTTTGGGATCAGTCTTCATTGCAGACTCTCTGTCAATCTATAGTCCTCCATGAGCTCTCAGGTCTCCTGCTGCTGTTTTTAAATACATACAATTAGACACATGTCAGCAGCACAATTTATGTTAATTATGCTCCAAAATTATGGAATATCTTGCCAAAAGCTATAAGAAAAGTTTTAGTTTTCGTTTTAAAAAAAAGAAAAACAGTTAAATACAAATTTATTTAGTCTGGCTTTTAATCAATGTAATTTTTGTAATTGGTACTTTATATCAATTATTTTACTTTGACTCTTCTTCCTGGTCTCTGTGCTTTTAACTTTTACTTTTATATCCTGCTTCTCATCGCCTGTCCTTTAATATTGCTGGGTTTTTTTTTTCTTCTGTGTTGCATCTATTATTGTGAATCACTCTGAACTGCCTCCCCTGTATGAAAAGTGCTCTGTAAATTAAGTTTATTATTATTTTTATAATTATTAATTAATGGAGATAAAATGAAAAACAGGGAAATGCGATCTACTGCCAAGCACACCAGTAATTTGCAAAGTAAAATTCAACACTGCCTCCATTTAAAATAGGTGGTCCTCACAAGAAGAAAAAAAGTTGGTGGTCCCCACAACTGACAAGAACAAGAACAAATGTGTTTGGTTGCATATGGAGAAAAAATGTTATTTAGTTGTTTAATTGTGTAATATGAGCTTCCCATACATATTTTCATAGCCAGTACTACACATACAACAGTCACAAAACTGTTTGATGAATGAATACATCTTGACATGATATCGGCTTCAGTGAGCAGCATTTACCATTACTATCATTTACTATCATTACTATTTCCGGAGGATAAAACTCAAAACTCTTGACATAAATGCAAGAATCTCAACAACCTGTGAGAGCATGTATCATAAAGACTGAATATTGCAAGCAAAAGACATAAATGTTATAATAATATCAGTGTACATACATTTTACAACACAACCAGACCTGTTCATTCTGTATATATGCGTTACATGTTGATGTAAAGCTGTGTAAAACATGCAAACAACAGTTGTAAAATACCATAGGACTAAATATATGAACAGCAAAGTACACATTTCCTCATCAGCTTTGTGAAAACTGCTGTGCAGAAAACAAGACTTTTATGAGTGTACATTTTCCATCAGAGCAATATGTTCAGTCCTCAGCACTCATACAGAGCTAAGCACTGCAAGAACTAACGGATCAGGTAGGTCCAGGTAGGAGCAGGTGTGATTCTGATTGACACTGCACCGCATTCATCTATATTTAAGATTTTTCTTAAAATTGTTCTTTAGAAATTTCATAAGAAATGTCTGCGTCAGATTCACTCTGTTTTTTTTTTAACAGTGAAAGTGTTCACACCCGTGTTCTTATAATGATCCCATTGTCCTCTGAAGTTGAAATTATGTCGCCGCAAATCCCCATAAAAAGGTATGATACTGCAGGGCAATGTGCAAACAGAGAAATAAAGAAGTCTTTGAGAGAATTAAGTCAAGAATGACCAACCAAAAGTCTGAAGAAAGAGGAGTACTGACCTCTTTCAGAAAGTGAACGAGCTGTCATTTAGTAGCATCAGGAGAGAAAAAAATGAATAGATAAAATAGGTGTTATTGACCAGCTTACCCGCAAACTTTATGCATTATAGTAGCGTAATGTCCAGACTGAGGACAGACACACCAGCTCTATCCAAACTGTTTGTGAGACAAAGAGAGGGAGAGGGACAATGAGGGCGGACTCATGCAATATTTTTGTAAGTTATCAATGACTTAATTGGAGCACTGCTAAATTATGTTTTGATTTTTCCCTGTGGGTCCATGTAGTGCTGATGATACAGGGAGATGCAAAGAAATCAAAAAAGTTTCCTCTCTAAAAACAGCCATGTTTTTATCATGTAGCGATGATTACATCTATGCATTATTCCATTTTATAAAGATAACAATTAAAAACACACAGACCACTGTTAAATAGAAAATTAAGAAAACCCTGTTGACTATTTTAGCCACTCCGGTCCAGTAGCCAGGCTTCTCCTTCTCCTTTCTGTTGCTGAGGAGCAGTGACAATGTTTTCTCCATCGCCCTCAGCTCATCTGAGAGCTTCTCCAAGGCGTGGTACTCCTCTGTCAGTTTGCTGCTGTTGCCCTGCAAAAATTGATAATTAGAGTGATTTATAAAATTATACATTGTCACATTATCAGCAGATACATTTGGGATTTTGTGTTCATTGTGACTGAAGTGCATCTCGAGTCTAACCTCCTTGGCCACCGGCAGTAGTTCAGAGGGAGTTTCACCAGTAGACACATCATAGATACACGCGCATTCAGTCCATTTGTGCACCTCTGAAAGGACAGTTATCCCAAAATTTATAATTATACAATTACCAGGCATGTATAAACTGGAAAACAATAACTACAAGACATCATAACAGTAAAGAACGAGAAAGAACAGCTTCAATGACTCTAGATTGGGCTGCACCAGCTTTTCATCGATCCCTCTCTAGGTTTGTGTGTAAAATTTTGAAATTTAAGGCATTTAAATTCTTCTTAGTTTATCATTAATAGACAGGATTTTAATCAAGTATTGGGTTAGATTGTGGTCGGCGTTTCATAACAGCTACCTCCTCTACCCTTAAACTTACAGTAAACGAATCTTACTTTATCCTTTAAGATATTTTGGGGGGCTTTTTGCTTTTATTTGACAGAACTGCGATAGTGTGAAACAGAGAGGGAGGGGATGACATGCAGCAAAGGGCCGAGGTTAGAACTGAGCAAGCAGCTGCTGCGGCCTTTTGTACATGAGCCGCCGGCTCTACCAAGTGAGGTACTGATCCACGAGTCATATTTTTTAGTCACCTTGAAAACAGTAGACATGACAGACATCAGGCAATAAAAACATTTTTTTAACAACTAACTAACTAACTACATAAGGACCACAAACTGTATAATAAAGATGGAAAACATGACAGCTCCCCAAAAGTGAAGCAAAAACACTTTGGATCACTCTCTGGTGGCGTGCTGCAGTACAGGTCACAAACAACGGCCTCTAAATGTTAGCAGAGGGGACATAAGTCAAATTAGAAGATCAAAGAAACATGTCAAATAAAATAAAATGTGACTGCAAAATTCTATCACTTTTCCAGGGTTTTCCAGCACTGTGGAAACTTTGGATAACATCACACTGATGTTTGTCCAAGTATTTGTTTTCCTGATAAGGGTTTGACAGCTGTGTTTGACAGTTTGGTTTCTCGTGATCAATGGCGCTGCTTTCCACTGGTCGGCCAGTGGGAACTTGTTACCACACGAATCACTTCTGCACAGAATCTGGCGCCAAATAACTTCACCAGGAGTGGCCACATCTGGGAAACTGTGACCTCACTTTTGAAAAGCGTGGTGAAGTGGAGACACATTGTCTGTCTTTACATAGTCGTTGATAAGGACCAGTAACTACAAAAGACACTGTAGCTAAGCTGATTTCAAACTCTTGACCAGCTGGTGCAAATGGGCTCCAGGTCTCACCTCTATGACTGTTGTGGATGTTGTCTTTGCTCTGTTTGTTACAGTCCTTGCTCCCACTTTGGTCAATATTTGCCTCATTTTCTTGAGATGCAGAGTCTTTCTCCATCAGATGCATCACAAAAATTGTCTCCAGGAGGCTCAGCAGCATCAGAGCAAAAATACCAATGCAGTAGACCGCTGAGAGTAAAGGCAGCATCATTAATGTGGACAATTATCTACTCAATGAGTCAGTATACCAGCTCCAATAACAGATAGTTTTTTACCTATAAGAGGAATCCTGTTGGACGAGGCAGGCAGAATTTCATTCAGAATAAGTTGCAACACAGTGACGGCAAGCAGCACAGTGACCTTAAAGCTGAGCTTCTCGCCTCCGTTATCGGAGATCATGAAGGATGCCAAGTCCAGACACAAGAAGAAAATGACGGGCACCAAGAAGTTGACAATGTAGAGGAGAGATCGCCTCTTCATGGTGATCTGTGAAATGATTTTCAAGGGTCAGACGGCTGATGTTTCTCCTGCACATTTTAGAGGGTATCTTGAAAAAAATTGTAGTACAAATCTTGCAGCAAAAAGGTAATGTGAACCAATCAATCAATGCTCGAGTCTGCAGTGTCAAAGGAAACAACAGACTCATTAAGAGTCATTACCTTTCATCTTTCTAGGGCATAGACAGCACAGTTTTATGAAAAGACCATCCTTCTAGCAGTGAAATACTTCTTTGAGCAAAAGTACCGTGAAGGAGTAGTGGCTCTACACTCAAATGTTTACAGTAAAAATGCTTGTGAGGAAAAAAATGTAAGTGGCTGTTCAAGAAGGAAAAGTAAGAAGAAATAAAGGTAAAAACAAAGTTTCTAAGACAGGACAAGATGAGAGAAAGAACAAAAAAATGGAAGGATACAAAAAATGAATAAAAGAACAAAGGAAATATTAAACTACAACCATCCAAATCTGTACTTAAATTTAGTGCTTGATGACAGTTATTTTGTGCAAGTATGCATCTTTGTCTAGTCATACGCACAGAGTAAATGACAATGTCCTGGCCGAACATATCCGTGGCATTGTTGGTCGTGACTGTCATGTTGAGAAACAGCCATTCGTACTGGGTCCGCATCACCTCACGAGAACACTCTGTGGCCTCTGAAGAGTTGTCACTCGACAGGAGCTGAATGTCTCTTGCTGAGGAGGGAGATAAAAGAACTGTAAGGTTGTTTGAGGTGAGATAAGAGAGGAATGGATGATAAGTGGAGGAGTCTAATGGCGTGTGGTGGAGACAGTGAGGCGGTGTGAGTTTGATTCACAGCCGAGCCTGACATGGTAACCCCAGGACAACACCACTTTGGAATAACCAATACACGCCAGCATCTAGCATCAACTGATCTTGAGAACGCGCAAAAGTGCAGCACAAGACATGTCCTCATACTATAAGAGAAGGAAATTTGATATGAGCCAAAACATTCAAATGAATGAATGAAATTGATCATCTTGTTACAAAGCAATGTTCTGCTGGGAAATCTTGGGTCCTGGATTTCATGTGGATGCCACCTGACATGGTCCACCTACCCAAATACTGTTGCAGTACCCCGTTTCATGGCAATGGCACTCCTTGATGGCAGTCCCCCCCCCCCCCCCCCCCCCGGGACACCCCCCCAAGAGCCCAATGTTGCAACCTGCCCCAAAATCTCCCAGCTCCCAATCTGACTGAGTGTCTGTGGGACGTCCTGATATCGTAGAGGTACTCCTGATCCACAGTGGGGTCTCCTTGGATTAGACTTGGCTCTGACCTGTCAAGGCGGATCCTTTTAATCCTGTGGGCTGCGAGGTGGGTTACTAGCAAGTCCCATGGATACTTAATCAGGTTGGGATCTGGATGATTTAGAGGGCAGGTCGACACCTAATGCTCTTTGTCATGTTCCTTGAGCCATTGCTGAAAAAAACATTTATATTTGCTGCAACTGTCATTATATTCACATAGCACTAAATGAAACTGATTTCTCATCTCAAAAGTTTTCAGAAACATATTTGAGTGCACCGTTTAGCTGTAAAATGAGAAAGTTTGTGACCCAGGCAACATGTTGGATACCTTTAACCGGAGTTACCAAGCTTCGCCCACTAGCCAGACCAACTTTCTCCTTTTGCAACTAAATAGTACACTAAAATAAGTTTCTGAAAATGAGAAATACACAAGTATACACTCGCACATTGTTGCTTTTATGCATCAACCCCCAACGTTAGACCTCTCTCACTTGTCGCACCAATTTGCACACGTTACAATAAACTCTTACAAACACAACTCACTCACCGGTGTGTATGACAGACTTGAAGGTGAGGTTGCATCTCTGTATGTCGAAGGGGAACGTGTAAGTGTGCATCCTGCAGGTGCTGACCAGCACCTGGTCATTCTGGACCTCAACATCACCTTTATTATTGATGGTGAGATAAGGACTCGGAGGAGCTTTGTCCTTCTCTGTCCTGCATGAGAACACACAGAGACGTGTGAACAGAGACACACATGATGGCAGACTTCAGGACGCTTTATTAAAAATAGATATATTATGTCAATGGGGGTCCTCACACAGGTAGAAGTACAGTCGTGAGTGTGTGTGTGTGCATGTGTGTGTGTGGATGCATTCACACTTACATCTCTTCAATGGTGAGATCTGGCTTCCACAAATAATCAGTAGGAAGAGAAACATTATTAATTCCACAAAACTGCTTTGGATCCCAGGAAATGTATTCATTGTGCCACCTCTACAGAAAAAACACAAGGAGTCACAAAACAGGAACGTTAAGAGAAAGTGAGAGTGAGACACAAATGAAAGGCTCTCAGAAAAAATGATTTAAAAAAACACAGCAGAAGTTCAGCCTTGGTCATAAACTGACAGAACTCACCATGACAGTCCAAACATAAGGAATGAATTTCTGCTCTTTTTCAACCTGTAAACAAAGAAATATGTCTTGAAAATCCTTCCAGTCTATCAGACTAGAAACCTCTTAGGCAGCACATAACTCCACACAAGCTGTAAAAGGCTCCAAATTTTGACATTATAACATTACAATCTGGATCTGCATATATAATACACAGTGTTTTTTTACTGGAACATAATTTTTGATAAGTCCAGAGCTGAACTAAAACTATAAATATCTATAAATTATACTATAAATTTTTGCTTTGATTATTTTCATCGTAAGTATGTTTCCCTTTTGTGCGTGCTGGTTTACGGCGTCTGTTGTTTTTCTCTTTTGTATTTGCAGTGAAACTGATCCAACATGCTGTATCAAAACAATTACTGCCACTAATTTTGTTGCAATAATCATTTATCAAGTATCAAGCGACAGACAAATAGCAAAATTGAGAATTTCTAAAATAATTCTCATCTGGAAACAACTCTGTGAAACAAAAGATTTGTGGTTTGGCCGCAGTAAAACCTGCAGTAACTGCTCTCTGGCAAAGCTAATAAATATCTGGTTTAAATCACAATTTATTTTGTTACACAGAAACAGCCAACAGCGGAAACAGAGCAATACCAAGTCAGAGCTGTTTTTTTTTCTTAACCATCTCTAATCCTTTGGAATTTAGATTAACATCAGTTTTCTTGTGTTGTGTTCAGATGCTTTTCATAAGTGTTTAAATGTTTGAGATCCAAGCCAATTGGTTTAATTTATTTTTAAAAAATGCAACATAAGCAATGAGCAACAATGGGGCAAATTGGACAAATATGTCTGCCATTGTCCAATATGCTTTTCATGTACTTTTGTCATTACGTAATCATAACGAAATTGCAAATGCATCTTCCTCAAAGATGCATGAAATTTAAGAAAAACTTCAAACACATATTTAAATTCAGAATAAGTTACAAATGTAAGCAATACTAAATATTCAACATTAAAATCTGGCCAGTATGGGTACAAAATATAAGCATTTAAGTAAAAAAATATATATATATATTAATTAAGCATATGTCTGCAAACATCAGCAGCATTAAATCTCAGAGTTCAGGCAGTTTACTACCACAATCTAACTAATTTTAGGACATGCATCCTTTGACAAAAGAAATAAGATTTTTCATTTAATGTTTGAAAAATTCACCCCTTACCACATCTAGAATGGCGTAGAGCAGAACTTCCAGGGAAACTCGTGTGGGATTTTTGTAGTTTTTAACAGGCCGGGCCGTGGAAAACAGCTCGTTGTCTTTGGTCAGGTTAAGGTAGTTTAAAACATCCTGATAACTGCAGTTCTGCTCAGGGACGACTCCATCCACAGCAGAAACATAAAGGCACACTCTGTGTGGCAAATACTCTTAAAAAAGGGAAGAAATCAAAAACACACTCTTATCAACTTGGATGTTGTTTTTGTGGTATGTGCTTTAAACAGTGCTCATACAGGTGAGTCAAATTCAAGGACTTTCAGGCACTTTTTCAAAAACTTGTTTTTATTCTCAAGGATGAAATCTTTTTTCTCCACAACCATCTGGTGCAAGTGAATTGTGCAAATTTGCTCCACAATCCACAGTCAGACAAACACCGCTACTAACTTATTGCCTAAACACAGCTCAAACCTCGTGCTAGCACCTGATGCTGCTCCAGTGTTTGCAGATTGGCGAACAAATCCTGGCGTCGACTATTTACTAGTGTTTACCTACTCTCATACCCATCATACGGCATGAGAAAATAATTGCAAGCGTGTCCGTTCTTGGCTTCCTAGTTTAAAACATTTAGGTAACATGTCTAAACTAATTATCTTTCTGTTATCCTCAGTTTCATTCACGTACTTTTTCGAGGACCAAGTTTTAAAAAATGTGAAAAAAGGTATTCTTGCACTGAAATTCCTTAATTTAAAATTCAAGTATCTCAAGCACCTTGCACAAACCCTGTCTCAATTATGTATAATTTAAAAGAAATGGCAAACATTAGTCTCTGTGGGTAGGTATCCACCACCACCGATCTATCATCAACCATAAACAAACAGCTTTATCTGCATTAATATCCCGTGATTGCGGTCACTGAAAGGCCATTATGAGATGGGCTTTAGTGGGGCTGCAGGGTTTTATGTCATCAATCCACTAATGCTTTTTAAATGTGAACATTATTGCAGTTATAATCACAATAAAGTTTAAGTGGGGCTGTCTGTTTTAGATTCATCAGATATTTGTCTGCTGAATGCATGTCGTTCACATTAAGGCACAATTTTCAGGTGAAATATGGGTTTCAAATTCTTATTAGGATAGAAAAAGCTATCTAATGTTCCTTTTTATTGTTGAAATATTTTTTTTGAAAATGTCATTAAAAATAAACATTTATATCGAAACCCCTAGAATTGACATTTGTCAGCAGGAGGACACAAAGCACCGCTCCTTCAGTTCTTCACTATAAATACCACGCAGATACATGACAATTTAACGCAACTGCGAAGGTCAGCATAGTACAACACTTAAGACAAAACAATTAAATTAAATTAACAAACCACAGGAATGTTCAGAAAACATATTTTGTCACCAAACATTTCTTAGGATAAACCTAAACGCACCATGCCAAGCATTATAATCCAGTCTTACCTGTGAGGAAGAGCAGTAAGAAGAAACTCGCGATCATCATGACTGCAACACCTGCAAGAATCCACAGTCAGTGAGACGTCTCACCAGTTTATGTGTCCCCGTCCTCCCTATAATGTCTGAGAATATCACTAAGTCTGTTGCGGTAATAATACCGCTGCCTCATACTGGAAGAGGGCCGGACAAACAGGATTACAGATCTTTTTTTTAAAATAACAAATTAGCCTGACAGCCGTCTGGAGATGCCACTCACTCCCTAAGTGGTCATCACAGCATCCCTTAGTGGTCTTTTAGAGGTTGGGGGGGGCGGGTAAGGAGGACCCTGGTGGAGACAAAAATGCGCTGTAATTATGTTTAACGGTAAAAGTAAGTACAGTTACTGCAGATAATAAACAGCCCACACAAACATCCAGGAGAAAAATACATTAGTCAGTGGCACCTGAAACCCTGATGTGGATTATTCTTCTATTGATCTGTTGTCACCAGTTAAGTTTTAGTATAGCACTCCCCAAAACCATCATTACAAAGTGATTTACACATTAAAAAAAACACTGTTAATGTTTGACTATAGGCAATTATAAGTTGCAAAAATAAAGAACAAAATAAATTGAAACTATGGATAATAAAAAATCATACATAAAACACTGAGGAAAATGTAGAAACAGTTACTGAATTTAAACTTAAAATAGAGCAGTGGAAGACTTAAAGCTATAAACTATAAACTATAACTTTATAACATTTGCTGAAACTGTCATCGCATCCACACAGAGACGTTCCTCCTCTTATTTTAATTGGTTCTCAGAGCTGAGGGGTCTCTCAGCTGTTAATCAACCACTGATCGTGAACCTGCTGCTATGTTGGAAAAGTTGAGCAGAAACGAAGCAGCACCGACTGGAGAAAACTTAATTTTACAGCTAAACAATACACTAAAATAAGTTCCTGAAAATATCTGAGGTGAGAAATACGCAATGTAGTAAGAGAGTCTTTGATTCATATTCGATCAAGGCTGCCTAGTTTGAGTTTGACCGCACTTGACATGACTGACAGCTGGGTTACACCTATATCACACTGTCGGTGTGTGCAAAACATCTTGTTTTTTGGGGGGGGGTTTGGCCCTCATGTTAACAGGTTGGAGCTTCCACACTGCCTGCATGAGTAGCTCTACTCAGGCGCTGCGCGGCTGCTGCACGGCTGCTGCACGGCTGCTGCACGGCTGCTGCACGGCTGCGGAATTTCTGGAAAATAGGTCTTGTTTTTTTCCCCCACATGAAAATAGTCTTTAATGATAATTTTTACAACATATTGCCTTTTACTATATATTCAATATCTGTCATAGAAATGAAAAATATCCCCAAAAATTTATAACTACACCTTTTGTTTCCATTTCAAAATAAAAGCCCTGAGACAACATTTCTGTTCTGAATTCCTTCCTTTGTTAACACATGACTTTTTATTGCAAAATATTTACATGACCGTATTGTTGATAATACGCTTGCTTGCGTGGCTCCATTCATTAGTGGAGTATTGGATTTTAATTGTGGAAATTCAGTAGTTACAACAGCAGGCAGCTTTGCCGCAGCGCTGCAGCGCTGCAGCAACAACGCTGTCTGTATGAACACTGCACACCTGGCAGTGAGGTGGCCGTCACACACTGCTGATGCAGGCAGTTTGGCCCAGGCGTTAGGGACTCCTCAGCTCTAGTTGGTTGTTTATCTTTCGCTGCGGTGGATTCTTGCAAATGCCATTAGATGCTCAAGGGGTCAAAGGGTCAAAGAGGAAGCTTATTTTTTTCACCCAATGTAGATAAAGTGACAATTTCAGCAAATTTCACAAAATGTTATTTTCATAACAATGACAAACAAAAACTTTAAATGCTACTGTACATCCAGACTAAGGTACGGTGTAACTCAAATAAAAACAAACCTACAAAATTCAGGAAGAAATTCCAGAAAAGCCTTTCAATAAGTTTTTAAAAGTGATTTTAAAGATCATACTGACGCAAACTGGAGTTCCTCCAACAGGTTGTTTCACAGCTGATGAGCCCTCAGTGCTATGTTCCTTTTAGACTTTTAGCTGGTTCCAGGTAAACGGACAGCAGATGTATATTTTGGGGCCAGGTAATGAAGGGGTTCGAAAGTAGTAAGTAAAACCTTAACATCGATCTTAAAACGGACGGCCTGCCACTGTAAGGTCATTCACATTGGATTGGAAATTTCGCAACTGCATTTTTTTCACAAGGTGGACTCTATTTAATAATTTCTAATGGACCATTACAATAATCCAACTATGAGGAATGATTGTTTCAATATCATTAACACAGTGAAGTTAGATCAAACTTTGTATTTATGGGTAAATGCATCTTTTGTTTTACATTTTGAAGCTGCCATGACAGTGAAATCATTGTTTTATATCAATTTTAGGTTTATCCCAACCTGATTGAAATTGTCTCTCTCCAAAACGAGAAGGTCACCACCTTGTGGCAGCATAAAGACACCGTCAGAGGACGCTGCTGGGTCTGATGACGGGAGTCACATTGAACTTGGACGATTAGCTACTAACTGACTTGCTGGAAATTTTGAATTACCCGTTGTCAAAAAAAAAATGTGTTACAATTCGATAAACAGCAATATATTGCAATTATTTGAACGTATATTTGAGGAAAACTGTTGTAGCTTGCTGTGTACTCCATTCTGCCTGTTTTACAGCCTGTGTTCTTGGTGCTTATGCCAGTGATGTGTAGTTATTTTGGAGCAAAATAGTCAAACTTACATGCAATTTATCACCATGTCAAGTTATTTTCCATATGCAATTGGTGTATTTTCTTTTTACTGAGTTTTGCATCTAATTTTTACTTTTACATTCTTTGCTCCATTTCTATTTTTTTGTTCAATTCCTATTTCTATTTTTGCATCTTGTTTTTTTACTAGTTATTTTGTTCTTCTGCTCTGTTTATCTTGTACATAGCTTGATTTGATATCCCTTTGCTGCTGTAACAATGCAATTTCTCCATAATGGGACTAATAATCTTATCTTTAATGGCTGGAGAAAGATTACTACACTGACAGATGTAGAGGTCGGGGAGTTTATCATAACACAAAATACAACTGCCACAAAACTTAACATGAGCCTGGTAAAATCATCCTGATGGCATGAGTGCATCATTCTGTTTTGCTTTACGTATCAGAATTGTTTTTAAGAATCAATACAGTATCAAAAACCATAATTTTACAATACTTACGTGTACCAATATTTTCTGATCAAGTATAGCTGAGGGGAATGTCATTGCTCTTTAAAACAAATACATCCAAACCAGAAAATTCATCCAAAGGTGACCCAGAAACTGGCAGTGAATTGATTTATACTTCTGAATATATTTCCTTGCTTTTTTTCACCAAATAGCGTAATATTTAACTTTAACTTTGACATGACGCCACGGTATTTACCAAATTTCAGGCTAATCTAGGCCTTAAATTGTTGAGTGTCCAATCCACAAAAGTCAACCTCAAGATGCAGCTAAAAAGAAAAGTCATGAGATCATAAAAGTCACAACAGCATCTGAACAAAATCTCATTTTAAACCTTTCTATAAACATGATATCTGACAGAATGAGTGAAAACTTTTACCTGCTGGAGGATCATTGAAGTTATTCATCCTCTGAGGAATGTCAATCAATCCATAGTTGACGAGATGTTTCAGTCTGGACCAAAGTGATGGACGGACACTGCCTGCTAGCACGGCTAAAAAAAAACAAGCAAAACAAACAAAAATCCACTGTGATTTGATGTGGTGAAAGAATAAAACACGTAAAGGGCCTGAGGGGACATTTTCTAGGCAGCCTGAGTGATGAGCAGCCAGTGCAATAACACCAGAACCTCCTTTCTAATAAGGTGTTTATAGCATAAAGGCTATCAGAGTGAGGATGGACGTGAAATTAGCTGTGAGCTGAAAGTGGAGTGAAACAGGACATAAGAGAAAGATCTGTTTGTCTGGGTGGATATTGTGAAATATTACGAAAATATGACATCAGTGAAGGATTGAACCAGAGGCAATAAAGTTTCCTCTTTGATCTCTTACAATCGATTGCTCAGATTGGATTACATCAGATTAGATTTGTCTCTATCCGTGTCATATTACACACAAGATTTTGGGAGCTGGTTGTGACCACAGCGAGGTGCATCACCAGACACAGATGCACCTTCAATAATACAAGTATATCCACCTTTTTTGGGGGCTTTTAGATCAATGCAACAGTTGATGTTTCACTAACCTACAAGGACTTTGTACATGTGTTTATAAATTTACTTTTTGATTATTTTAGCCTGCAAAAATTTCAGTAAGTTTACAGCATCCATTGTTTTTCCTGTCTCGGGGTTCCTACACATTTTTACCAATAAATTTCTATGACCTTTCCATGACTTTGAGGCAAATTTTCAAGACCATGCATTCTCTGAAGCCACCGTCTACACTCATTGTCAGTTCTTTTTTATTACTATATAATAGCTTTTTAAAATAAATATTAGTTTAAAATATTGAATTCAGAACAAACTGAATATTAAAATATAACTAAGGGACTGTTTGTTATTTATGAGAGTGAAGAGGGCAGTGAATAATGAGTTAGGACTGGGGAGGGACTTGTGTTTTTTAGGGGAGGGACTTAAAACTTTCAATGGCTGTATCTTGTATTTATTTTACCGTTAATTTTTGTGGAAAAAAAATTTAAATTAAAAAAGATTTGGGCTTTTTTTTGGAGATTCTCAGTGTTTCTAAAGAAAATGTTTTGGTGTGGTGTGTGAGTGACACCACTGATGTCAGAAACAATAATTATTGTTGATTTTCACATTTCCGACAGTCCTTGAACACATCACGTATTATTATACAGGTTTCTGTAACAGATTTCCACAACTTTTCAAAATCCACCAGGGTATATGTAGTTTTCCACAACTTTCCCAGGCCCTTAAAATAGCCATTTACAAATTGTATGACTTTTCAAGTTTTTTCATGACCTTACAAGCCCTGTTTTTTGAAATTCAAACATTTACCTTTATTATCCTTGTATCTGCTGCTGTGAATAAACAGTGATTATTTCCACATCACATTTTTATACAACCACATTCAGAAGCACTGAATAAAACTGGCCTCTACGGTAATGCTTTCCTTATTTCAAAAATAAATAAAGCTTTCATCAACTGTATAAATCTCGAAACCACACAACTACAGGCTCATGTTACTTCACTTTCAACGGTGGAAAAGTTAGCTCATCTGAACCACATAAAACAGATTCACAAGACGCTATAAATACAAAACAACACTTGTAGACATCACCTGTTTACAAAAAGGTACAATACAGAATTCAAGGTATTACTTTACATTTCTATGTGTTCCATGCAATGAAGATGAGGGTTAGAAATAGTGAAACTGTGGTGATGTAAAAAATTAAGAAAGCTTTGTTGATTCTTGCAGCCCAGAGACTGGACTTCCCTCTTTCCTGTCTGCAGCTGAGGTTCAGATTCAGGTTCTTCTGCAGCTCCTTCAGCTCCTGCAGGATCAGCAGTAACACGTGAGACTCTCGTGACTGGATGCTGTTGTTAACCTGCAAACATGAAGGAGTCACAGAGTCACATTACAGAGGGTTTACTCATGTATTATTGTACTAAAGGCCAGGTGGACAAAATCATGAAGAGTCCCATGTTATCATTTCTTAAAGGAAGAGGAGGAAGTGTCAGGCTGGGTCTATGCAGTAGAAAATATGCAAACACTAATGAAATTGTTGCTGCATGACCAGAGGAAATCCCAACATTTGCTTTTGCTCAAGAGGTAAAAAAAAAAAAAAAAATACCATAATACACTGCATCGTATCAGACCAATATACACTGGTAGGTGACGTAAAGCGACCTCATTTGTTCGACACAATGGCAGCCAACTGGTAATAAACAAACTTGTATTTGTAAAAAAGTAAGATAAAAACATGTTTCTGATAATATCTGTGGCAAGAAATATTAAACTCAGTGACAAAACCTTGGTTTACATTTGCTCAGCACTTATTTTACTGTCTGATCCTAATTTTCTTGGCCTTTATTGTATTGTATTATAATTCCTGACAAGCACATGCGACCGTTTACATCCAGCTGTGTTCTCAAGTGAGGCCACCTGTGCACATTGCATGCGGACATGCCCGCTGCCTTCCTGCCATCCACCAACATACAATGCTGAGTCCACCGGTTATGTCTTATCGCATTCTCATCTGAGCCACGTTCCAGCTGGACACGAAACGTGGCTTTGGTGTCACGCCGAAATCACTGACAGAGCGGTGCTATTTTAGGAGTTCAAAGTGAGAACCTTCTGCCTAGTTCTACAATTTTATTGAGTCTCAGGCAAGTTTGAGAGGCAGAGAGAGGGGCAGGTCTGTCTCTTGTTCTACTTCTATGCTCTTTGTGTCCACAGTGGCTGAATGGGGGGGCGGGCAATACGAAAATGCGGAAGTACAGTGTGTAAGCAACACTTCTTCACGTGTTATGCAACATACATGTCGGCTCGCTACCTTCTCTGTTGTACAGTGGCTGATCTCGTCCTCTGCACGGGGGGTAAGGAGCTCCAGGACCTCACTGTTTTCTGAGTTTGCAGATGTGTCAATGCTAATAACTTTTTAAATGTGATGCAGTGGGTCGCACAAATTACACATCGCCAAGACATCACACCCATCCTGTCCACTGTCCTGTTTGTACAGACACAATTCCTGTGCTCTTACTACCTCCAGTGGCGGCTTAAAGGCGAGACAACTCCTCCCATCCCGATTATACCTTATATACAGAACGGCGAGGCAGAATAATGGCACAATATCCCGCCTTGAACAGGCAGTGTAAAAGCAACTAATGACTAAAGACACCAGATCGTAATCCAGTAAGAAAAAAAACTGTGTGATGACATAAACATCATGCATTAAAACACCAATGAGAACTACATGATTTTGTCCACCCATCTTGTCATCATAATATTTTATCTCAACCTATAGTGTCTGTACCTCTTCAGACATCGGCAGCAGCTCACGCTGTTTCTCACCGTCAGGCACTTCGCAGATGCATGAACAGCAGATCTGTCTTTTCTCCTCTGAAAACACACAGCAAGTTAATCCCTTAGAATATGTTTCACAATCATGATGTGTATAAAAAACACTGAAAAATGTTTGTAATTCTCGATTTTAACATTTTTGTGACTAAATGTGAAAAGAAAAAAAAGAATCCCTAGTTATGTTAAGAGTCAGGACTGTGTGGGTGAAGCCCTTCACAACATAAGCAAACCAACAATTATAAGATTTGGATTCATATGCTGGAAATGAAATGCTGGAAATAAGGTTTCAAGGCCTTTAAGATTATAGATTTAAATTAAAACCAGCTTCTGTCCTCAGTGACTCACCTGTGTTACCGTTATTGATTTTGAGTTTCTCCTGTTGTTCCTCCCAGTTGTCCCTCAGCCAGAGCTTCTCTTGGGATTCAGAGTCTTTCTCCATAAGATACGTGACCAAGATCGTCTCCAGCAGGCTGAGCAGCATCAGAGCAAAAATCACGATGCAGTAGGTCGCTGAGAGGAGGAAACAGGCAATAAAATACTTTATGTTTCTGAATCTGGTGCACCTGAATCACAATACAGTAAACAAAGGCAACCAAATCGCCAGAATAGATTTTGGCATTTCTGAAAATTACAGATATGTTAAATTTGCATATTATTATGCAGCAGATATTGAAACTTTGTGTCTCAGCATTGTTTCAGTTCAGTTATCAGTTAATGAAACAAACACTTTTTGTACCATTATGTGAGCAGGAAAAGCAGCAATGCTCTGCGAAAAAAAAAAAGAATGAAAAATGCTTTTTGTGCTTTTTTTGGTAAAATAATCATTTTTGTTACAGCACAGCAATGTCTTAGAGACACAGCCGCTTTTCGTTATTTCAGCAAGAAACGCAGAAAAAAAAAAACACTTTTTGTGGCACCATCCCGCTTGGAGTGGAGCAATGCCTCTGTTAAAAAAAATGCTTTCAGTGACACTATCTTGGCACTAATGGTAAGGAAAAGCTCATTTCCAGTCTTGGGGGACAAACGACTGCTTGAAAAACAGTGATGTCTTAGTAAAAACAATTGCTTTCTGTACCATAATCCTTCCTGGAAAAACATCAAAAAGTTGCTAAAAAAACATGTGTGGGGTCTAAAAAGCTGCTAGAAAAAGCCCTGATTCTGTAAATCAATCAAGTTTTTCTTTTTTGTTGGTGTTGACCAGTAGTCTGTCTTGGAAACACACCATTCCCTCGACCTCCCGTTGACAAATGCAGTTCATAAACTTCTTTACTAAAGAAACACTGATATGACACAAATACGAGGGTGCAAATGTAACATATCCATGTTTTGCAACGTACAATGACACATTTTCCTCTGGTGAATGGGCTGCAATATGCTCTTAAAGCAGGAGTAAGTACCTATGAGCGGAGTCCTGTTGGACATGGAGGGCAGGATGTCGTTCAGGATGAGCAGCAGGACGGAGATGGCCAGCAGCACGGTGACTTTGAAGCCCAGCTTCTCTCCTCGATGGTCAGCGATAAAGAAGGAGGCGAGGTCCAGACTCAAGAAGAACAGGATGGGCAACAGGAAGTTAATGACATGAAGGAGGGGCCGCCTCTTGATGGTGAACTAAATATTTTTTTAAAAAACAACAAACAAGGAAGTTAAAAAGTAAGATAACATCGAACAATGACAACAGAAATTATGACATTTCTGGCGTTGCAAACTTACTCAGTGTCATTCTTAGGTAACTTAAATACAATGCTTTGTAATTTCAGGTGATTATAAACTAATGAAAAAAGATTTATAAATATTTAAGACCATTTTTGCCAATAGATGCCTCTAAATCCTAAACACTGGACGTTTAAATGAGCTGTGGGAAACTAAAATAAGAACGGTGAATATAGAGAGATGTAAATACACACATACAGTGTATATGAGCTGCTCCCACTGTTTATCGTCGAAGGTGACATTGCGGCTGATGACAGACAGTTGGAGGAACTCCCACTCTCCCTGAGTTATCATCAACTCTCTGGAAAACTGCGTGGCTCGAGAAGAGTTGGAGAAAGGAAAGAGACGGATCTCCTCGACTGAGGAGAGAGGAAATAAGTCTTAGTGAAAGGAAGTGAAGATAAAAAACTCTAGGTCTCATTCATGTGAAATGTGAGTAAATCTGTCAGTAAATTTGGACATAAAACATCTTCATAATAAAAATCTACACAAGATTCATGAACGGCACAGGATTTGATCGTATACAGATGTGTACGTTCATGAATGCTTGCATCATATATCCAGAATTATTCCTGATGGAGGCAGCGGCATGCCTCCACTGGAGCAGTCACAACAAACTAAGACATGCATGTATTAAACTGATTTAAATTATCTATTCACATTTTTAAGAAACTTTATCTGAAGCTTAAATCTGATATCTGAAAATTAATTTTGCTAAATTTGTTATATGTCTAATCTTTTGTCGTGTTTAATTTACGTGTTTTGACAGCATCTGTGTATTGTGTAAAAAGAGAGCACAATACTAATAGAAACTGTCATTTCTACAAATGACGTGCAACATTTATGTGCATTCCTTATTTACGCAAGCTCTACGAGTCAGTCAGAGGCAGGTGTAGATTTTTTTGTAATTACGGAGAGATCTGAGCTCCTGACATATTGATAAATACACAAAACAGTTTAAATACAAATTCTTCCTGCTCGCGTTTCATGAATGAGCCCTACAGACTTTAGCACAGTCACACACACTCCCCCCCTCACCACAGTGGATTGCAGATCCAATGGAGATGTTGCATCTCTGCGTGTCGAAGGGAAACTTGTGGACGTCCATCTCACAGGTGCTGACCACCCTCATGTCCTCTTCAGAATTGATCTTCCCGTCATTGGACACGTACATGTACGGATTCTGAGGGGAGTCATCCTTCTGTGTCCTGAGACACAAACAAAAACCTTTTATGTTGTGTTTGTGGAGCATTTAAACCACACACTGCTGCACACAAATCATGAACTGAATGATCAGTAATGGAGCTGCTCCTGTGACCATCTCAGGATAAAGTGTTTGCTTGTTGTTCCTCTTCACAATAGTGTTTTATGTACTCAAATAAAAGTGAGCAAACAGTGAGGTCATTAATCTACTGAACAAACACAGAGTGTATGAAATCACCAGAAACCAAGCTATTAAATTACTTCATGTTTAACAGCTACACAGGTCATGTTTAAACGCTGTGCTGGACGTAGCACGTTTGATTCCCCGTGCAAAGTGGTTCAAGGCAACACTGTCTGAAAATAAACTGAACCACAACTTTTTTCCAGCTGAGCTGCATGAACCTCTCTCATCACCAAAAATTTAACAGGACTGCTGAGAAAAATCCGAAATACTGGACGTTACTGCAGAGGTAAAATCTGGCGTTGTGTCATACCCGACAAACACTGTAAAAAATGTCTGCGTAACAGCGAAGTGCTGTAAAATCATGACATCATAAAACTGTAAATAGAAAAACAATGAAACAGTTTTCAATTTACAGTAATATTTTGTAAAGCACTGATCCAAACAAAACTTAATTTTAAAGTAATATAGATATATGTATATATATAGATAAGTATCATGATACAGCTTTAAAATAATATTGCAATATTTTAAGGCTGTATCATGATACACGATATCTATATATCAATATTTTTAAATGTCTCTTAAACTATGTTAAATACTAAAACAAAAAACAAAAAAATAACCATCCATTAATAAAATACAATTATAATGAAGTTAAATAAAGTACTTTATGATAATAATACAATTTATACTCGATGTTCGCAATATAGACATTTTATATACCTCAAGTATATTCGACACATCACCCACCCCTACTTTCAAATACAGTATGACAATATTCTTCCTCACCGTTATTAACTTTGCATTTCTTGTAGCAGTGGCCCATTTTCTCATAATTCACCTATATGTCTATCTATTCCTTTAAAATCACTTTTTGTGTTTGTCTTTGCGTGTCTTTTTGTGTGCCTCTGTGTGTGTGTGCTGCAGACTCACATCTCATAGATGAAGAGGTCTGGTTTCCAGAGCATATCTTTAGGAACTGAAATGTGAGTGATTCCACAAAACTGAGCCGGATCCCATGAGATGCGTTCATTGTTCCACGTCTGCAGGAAATTAAAAATGACTTACCAAAAAGATGAGAGACAGAGTGTTGCAGACACATTTGAAATAAAACACAGAACAACAGGTGACCAACCAGAGAGTTATCTATAGGCCCAGACACACCAAACCGACATCAGAGAACTTGCAGAAACAAAAGCTTCCTGCTGTGTCGCCTCGCGTCGTCAAGTCTCGGCCAAAAAGTTACACATGAGCGCACTGAACAGACTGCCAACCAGCACATATGTTCTGCACACATGCAGGCAGAAGGCAGTTGTCTGTAATGTCATTCAAAACAGGAAACCAGAAGACCTCTGAGACACTAGTTAGCCAATTAGCACATTAAAGACACAAGAATCTAATACTGAGAACAAAAATATTTATCACAAGGCAGCAGACAACAACTCAAACCACCAGGAAATGTTTCTGCTAAAGAGCTCATCTGCTAAAGAAAAACAGTCTTACAATATACAACAAGTCTGTTTCGACCTCACTTCCTCTTGACTTTAGCCATTTGTTTACATTCCTTACTTCCGTTTCTCTTTTCACGCACAGAGCTGAACAACCAGAGTGATTTCACCAACACGCTGAATCACTGAAAATAAAAAGCCGATGAGGGTCGACAAGGGCCAGCAGTGTGGGACACTCCATAACGACGAGGGCCACAGACTAGGGATGTCCCCATTAAGTTTTTTTGCCCCTGATCTTGATCTAAATCATTCGGGTATCTGCAAATAGCAAGTCCCAATCCCATACTTGTATTCACCTGGATAACACAACTGCACAATGCACACTTCAACAACTTTAAATTTCCTGAAATCAATCAAGTGTGTTCCACTGGATATGCTTGAAAGTTTAACTCAGCAATGCAATACAAGAAAAAATGTCTGCATCCAAACACTTCCTACGGGTTTTTTTATTTTATTTTTTTACAAAACTAAAAAGTAAACAAACTAAAATTTGTTTTTAGAAATTGCCCTCAACTCCACTGAGTCCCGCATTTACTTTTTAAACAAAATAAAATGAACAAACTAAAATGTGTCTTTAGAAATTGCTTTCAAATCCACTTAGTGTAGCATTGTAATAAAAGTGAAAAAAAACTAGGAATTATTACTAATATAATTATAATTCCACTTCAAAGTAGTAAATAGTTACAGCTTACCTTTAATGTTACCAGTCACAACAAATAAAGATCGGTCTTATTACACCATTATAGGAAAGCTAGTTCACTAAAAATGAACCACAAAAATTTCAGTTCCACTTACTGTGGTGTTGCAACTTAAACATTTAAAAAAAAATAGTTTTTTCTTATTGGAGTAGCAGCATTACAATAAAACGTGAATATCTGGCGCAAAATGTGTAAATTGTGTTTGACTGCTAAACAAAGGATCGGGCGAGGCGTGTACTCAAAATAACCCTTCCGATCAAAAACGGGTTTGACATCCCTATAACGCATGCTAGCCAGCGGCCCAACTTGTCTCAGGGTCTGTAAGTGACAGATGGAAAAAAAGAGACATTTAAATAATACATATAATCACAACGCACCACTGTTGCCCAAATGAAAGGAATAAAAGTTTGTGTTTTCTCCATCTGGAAAGACACACACAGAATAATAATATTAATAATAACATACATTTCACTTACAGAACACTTTTCAAGAAGCCCAAAGAGATTTTACAGAGGTCAAAAAGAACAGAAAATAACATACATTAAAATACATAACACGTTACAACAAAAACATCACAATTCATATGACATTAATCAGACTTGAACGGCACACACTGAGCAGATGAATCAGTCACAGATGAATCAGTCACGCAGCACCTACCACAGCCAGGATGGCGTAGAGGATGATGTCCAGCTTCACTATGGTGAGGTTTTTGTGGTCCAGAACGGGCCGGGTCACTTTAAAAGCACTGTTATCTGTGGTCAGGTTCAGGTAGTCCACTACATCCTGGTAACTGCACACTTTCTCAAAGGACGACCTGCCTGCATGAAAGCATCAGAAGTAAGATTTTTCTTCAACCTTTTATATGAAAATGTGTTAATATCCCTTTAAAACAACTCATGGAAGTGCCTTTGAATTTGTTTGAAATGTCTGGATGCTATTTTCTTCTATATAACATACTTTTGTACAACCTACTTTTTTATAATTTGTTGTTATTTCAACTTGATTTATCTTACATACATGTTGTTCTAAAACTCCAAATAGATTCTAAAGCCCTTATTTTTATCCTTAAATTGTCTTTATTTTTTCTTTTGCAAGTTCAGAATAAAAAACATTCTTCTGTTATATTCTTAGCTGGCTGATTAAGGGTAATTAGACTGATCTTTTGTGTACATATTTTGAAAGGCAGATGTTATGATAAGAGGAGGGCTTCTGGAGTTTTGGTCCATGTAAAGTGATCTGTTTTACTTTTACTCCTTCTCCTTTAAATGGAGCCCTCTTTTCCTCCAAACAACAGTGTGAAGCAGGCAAACAAAATATGTCATAGCGTGGTTGCTTTGACTATTTTTGGTTTAAGACTTACACTAACCCTCACAGGCTCCTGAAACAGTTTATAATTCAGACATAAACACTGCTAGCATGATAAAAACACATACTTTCAACTCAAGTTATCACTGTTACTTTGCTTAGACACTTTTTTGAGGTCAAACACATCAAAATATATAAAACGTGCTTGTGCACAAAGTCTTACCTGTGAAGACGATCAGGAGGAGAAAAGCAACATGTTTCATATCTGCAGCCATGTGTGTGTGTTCGAGGTGTGTTGTAAGTCGCTGCTGTAAGACCAGAGCAGCTTTGCGATGCTGTCTTTTCATTTGAGCTGAGAAGGGCTGGGCTGGATGAATGGCCTCTGCTTGAAATGAGAAACCCCTCCCACAGCGGACAGCGGGGATTGATGTTTAAATTAGTTATAGGATGAGTTTGCCTCTTTTCAACCTTATCTTCACCCTTCTGAGAGGAATATATATCGAGTGACACAAACCAACATATTTTTTCTAGTGGTCTCTGTTTCTCTGGGGGCTGCCTCAAAACCTGCTGTTCTTCTGCAAACCGGCAGCATCGTTGGTGCATGAAGAACAGCAGGCTTGCCTGGGTCCACACCTTTAAATGTGCCCACTAAACTGTGTCCAAGTTGAGAGTTCTGGTCTGGCATCACGACATGAAACAGCGGTTCCTCAGATGAAATGAACAACAACCAATGAGCGCCACAGGAGGACTAACAATTAACCAATTAGCAGCATGGGCAGGACTAACGCAATCGTTATGCTATTGTCAAGCGTTTTCAAAGGTGCACCGCAACTAGCTGGCTGAGCCCCGTCTGAATGTCCGCTGTTATGATGCAGTCAGTGTTTTTCCATCACACAACAGGCAGGTTAAAGATGTTTACCTGTTGGAGGTGAGCTTTTTGCAGAGGTGCAGTGCTGTTGTCTGCAGCTCTTCGTCTAACTAACATGTTTCTGCTTTTATTTATTTAATGATGACTTAAAAGACACACAGCATATTACTGAACATCAGTATAAAATACAAATGTAAATATGCCGGAGTTAGCCGGACTGCTAGTTTACGTAACAAACAATAGAAATAAATGTATAATAACATTAGCAGTGTAAACTGTAAGGCATGAAGCGTACACTATAAAATGCCTTACTGTGTGCTAAGTGTAAAACTCAACACACGTGTTGGTTGCGCACATGTATCACGGATCATTGGATAAAAGGACAATAAGCAATACTGCAGATACAGTGCATAAAGAAGAACACAGATAAATTGATCCTTTCCTGTCATCTGGAGTGGATCCAGACATTGGAGCCAAAACAGCAGGGGATTCATGTACAGCAAACACATGCATACATCTGAAGCAGCATCACACACCCATTCATCCATCCATCAAAGGAGAGTTCAGCCACCATTTATCAGGGACAGTAAATTATTGTTATTGACATTTTGTGTCATTGTTATTGTTTATTCATTTTTGTGAATATTAAGAAAGCCCTGCTGACAGGTATGTTACATGTAACATTAGATGTGGACTCTGTTGTGTTAAACGTCAAGACCGCCAAGCCTCTCATGGTTCAGTAAACCGTGCTTAAATCGCACACTGGAGCAGCGTGATGCTGTCGTTTGTCTCTGTGTAAAAAAGCAAAGGCGGCATAAAGACTGAACTTAGCAGCGACCATATAGCGGGACCTTTGTTTAAAAAGAGCTTGTGCCACCTAAAGCTATGTTTTGGCAAACAAAGTAATAGCTTTTGGATAGGATGATGACACATAGCTTTCACACAAATGTTGTGAATTTCTCCTTTAACAGAGGAGGGGGGACGTGTGGCGCATATGATGGCCTCAAATGACTCTTGACGCAGGTGAGACTGAACAAAACAAATAATAAAACTAAGTTAAGGGCAGGTGGAGAGGGTTTGTCCATCAGCGAGGAGACATAATATGAATTTACAGCTTGCCCATTTGACACTGGCAACTGAAGGATAGTGAATGTAAGTCTGGACATGTGAGGACATAGTTACAAAACAGACTTTAACTGTAAATCAGGCAGAGCAGCCTGCATCAGATGAGAAGATAAAACTCAATTAGAGCGGAACTTGATCACCAAAATGACGGGGTAATGACATTATGAACAGTGAAGCCATTTAAACCCACTCATATTGTGCCAGGCTTATCGTGGGCAGCCGGGCATTAATGCTGATTTATTATTTATGTAAAACATCTGTTTTTGGACAGTAAGTGTTTTTCGCTGATGCAGTTTTGATTCTGAAAGAATGGTTTTGTATTTTAATGAATTTCCCTGCTCACACTCGAGTTTATGAACAACTAATGATTTTTTCATTGGATTCTATTGCTATTAATTAATTGTTTGTCGCAAATAGCTTGCTTTGTCTGATCAACACTCCAAAAGTGGGCATGTGTGCATAGTTTACAAATATTAGCATTTTAAGGGACACCGTGTTTTGCAATTAATTAAAACCACGGGAACAGAGAAAATCAAATAAAATTATACAAAAAACAAAAATGCAAAAAAAGGACATTTCATTGCATTTTTCACATTTAGACCACAATGGACCAGGTCTCTCTCAAAACCCACTATACTTAGACTTTTGAAATCTGGACAAGATTATCCTTTAGAGGCTAAAAAGTATTTTGGTGTTTGTGAAATCTTTATTCTATTTGTGAAAATGCAGCCAAAGGGAGGGCATGTGTAGATTTTACAAGATTACGTATAGTGTTTATTTTAATCAGGACCAAGACAAATGTGGTCTAGATGCAGGAAAAAAAGCAGTGAAATCTCCCTTTTTGCATTTTCATTGACAGAATAAAGGTTTCACAAATTTGAAAGTGGGTTTAAACTATATTAAGCCTCCATGGGATAATTCTGTCCAGATTAAACCCATCTATGGAAAGTGGTCTTTGATGTCATCATGGTTCAATGTGGTCTACATGAAAAAAAAAAGCAGTGAAATCTTCCTCTTTTACATTTTCAGAAATTGAATTAAGGTTTCACAAATCTAAAAATGAGTTTCATACAGTGCTGAGGCTTTTTTTAAAATCAAAACGTCACACATGCTTTCACCACACACTAGGAGTCTGCAAAAAGCTGAGAATAACTCTCCCCTTAACAGCTAAATCAGAAACTTCAGCGTCATAATGACATGAGGATGAACAAAATACCAACGAATACCAGACGAAATCTCAAATTCACTGTATAGTTATTTTTCTCATAGCCCACTGTTGCCTGTTTAATTGTACCAAACAAGATAATCAGCAACGCGATTCTGAATATTTACTACTGTGGTGGCTGGACACACACATTAGTTATCATTTTCCGTCAGGCAAAGTTGAAAAAGTGGATATATCAATACCGGTATCAGTTATCTGCCAAATGAGAGCAAATATATCAGCATAATGGATATCAGCAAAAAAACGATATAGTGCAACCATACCCAAAATGCATTTCAATGCATTTTTCAAAACTGATTTTTGAATGTTTTATTCAATGATCTATCCAGTGATCAGACTGCAACAGGACAGTGCTCCCACATTTTAACACTGTGCATTACACTGCAGTCGTGTCCTGAAACGGGGGTCACTTCAGTTAAAAGTGACTCAAACACTCACCAACCAACATGGTTCTGACTCACAGTTAGAAACGTTAATTATCAGCCACAGGATAAAATTAATTATTGATACTTTTAGGTCTCAACCACAGAGAATATGAATTATGAATAACATCAGCAATGAAAGCTAACTCACTAATGCAGGGGAGAATCTGAGAAAAGATAAATACTGCACTAAAAGAGCAAACTTCCCTTGTTGCATCACTTTTATAAGATATGTACTTTTTGGAATGAAATTCTTGACAAACAGATAAAATGAGTGTTATTATGGTTCATGCAAACTACAATACATGAGCTTGGAGTCTGATCTACCTTGCAGCCATCACCCCATACCTAGTCCTCAATCATCTGTCCATCCAAAAAAACGGAAAGAAAAAGCAAGGTAGGAATTGGGGATGCACAATATAAATGGGAACGATAGATTGTTTACAAACAGGATAAGATCAAATAGTTGATACAAACAAATATAAGAGAAAATATGTGTATAATGCTTCCTGCATGAGGCCCATTGACTGACACACACACACACAGAGGGAACATAAAGAAGCCTTCACTTCATGATGCAACAATTTAAAAAAAACGTTTTGAAGCACAAACACATTAATAATATATCTCATACACATACAGTAAATTCACAAGCACATATACACATGTACATACAAACATATACAGTACATTGCGATGTGAATTAGGCAAAACAAGCCAGCTGCTGATGTTCAGCAGAACCTTATCTGAGCAACACAGGATGTCTATGTTCTCATTTCCTGAAGGGATGCTAAGATCGATTCAAATCTGCCCATGTTTGTAGCTAATAACTAGATTACCGGTCATTCATGTCACCAATAAGGAAACACTCATTGACAAATAGACAAATGTATAAAGCCATAGGTTACTGTGAACTGCTGACTTCTCAAAGCCTGCAGCTTTTATGCAGAACAACGCCCCCTGTGGTAACACACCAAACACAGCTATTGACTTTCTGCTGTTTGCATTGACCCAAAACAGTCAAAACATTTGGAAAAAGATGTCAAACTAATTAAACTTGATATATTATTATTTATTGTTAATATCATAGTTTCTGGGCTAATGGAAATACATAGTTAATTAATAATTAGTAATGACTGATGATTATTATTTGGCAAAGTATTATATACATAAAATATATTTGGCTTACAATACAAACCTCCTTTAATATTTTTAACATACCCGACCACCGTTGAAAATTCTAAACTAAAAACCTCAAAAAAGTACTAAATTATTCAGACGTTTACTTCATCTTATTAGCAGAGCCAGAGGGATTTTGTTTTGTTATCTTTTTAGGAAAGTTATTGGATGTACTTTATATATTTGAATATGCTTTTCTATACTGTTTTCGGGTAAGCCTCGTAGTAACAGTAAACACTGAGATTTGTATCAAAGCAATATTTTATTTTATTTTATTTTACAAAATAGTATAAGAATATCAGAAAACAAGGAGATACAACTCCATCCACTCACACAGCTCACACATGTAGCCCACTCGACATCACAAAAAAGGTTTTTATGCTCCGGAAACACAGCAACAGTCCAATTAAATAGATAAAATAATAATTAACCACTTACCTGTTAGAAGTTATGTAACGTTAGTCCACACATTCCTCACAGCAGGTCCGTAAAATCCACTTTCAGGTTTTCCACTTTTCAGCGCAATTCCGTTACTTTTAGGTAATTTAACCGGTGTTTTACCTTCGTGGTGGCCTTTACAGCATCGTTTTTCTCTAGTTTTTGACGTTTCGTACTTATTTTGTTGCGCTCCACGATAAGACTATCCGCCATGACGGCAGCAGGTAGCTTGACTCACCTCTGACCTCTTTTTGACCATTAGCCGTCATTTGAATTGGCAAAAAGTAAACACTCAATTATTATATTAAATTGAAATAAAACACTTTTTTTGACGGGAAGGATTAAAATTTGCACTGATTTTTAAAAATTCATAAATTTTGGATCGGTTTTTCAGTCCCTTCAGCACTCCTTGCTGTGACCCGGATGTTTGGTCACAGGTGTTACATCGCATTCGGTTACCATTAGAGTCTGTGACCTAAATAGCAAATATGACCCTTACGGACCTCCGTTATATCACACATCTGACAAAAATGGTCCCCTAATAATATTTAAACATGGTCACACTTTGATAACTGTATATATTCACATATTAGAAGCAGAAAAAGTCACAAACTGAAGTGTATAAATCTGTCTGTAGACTGCAAAAATAACTTAGCACTGATTTAGCTTAGCTTAAGACTGTACACAATGGTAAACAGCTAGCCTGGCTCCAAAAGAACCTAAAGGTTCACTAATTAAAAAGTAATATTTCCTTTACTTAATCCACACACCAATAGAAGAGTAAAAGCAGCAATTTGCAGTTTTTTCTTGATCAATAAAGTGAGTTTTAGGAGAGAGACAGGTCAGCTTTAGCATTGTTTCTAGTTTGCTAGGCTAAGCTATCCAGCTGCTGGCTATTTACCTACAATTTAGGCTTTCAGTCTTCTCATCTACCCCAGAAAGAAAATTAATAAGCATATTTACTAAAATGTCAAACTATTTATTCAAAAGAATACTTATATAGTTTATCACATTCTAGAATAAAACCCAAAACATTAATATCACATTTTCATCAGCTAATATGTCTCATTAAAATAAGTAAATAAACAAATAATAATAATAAACAAGAAAGGGGCATATCTACTAGTGAAAAAGTAGGTAACGCTATAAAGGACAATATTTTACAATACAATTTTTTTGTTAAAACAAAGCATTAAAGTATTTTTTTAAAAACGCAAATAATAAATTGACATTTGTTTTACCTTAATGTATTAATTTTTTCCCCTGAAAAGTCTGGGAGTGGGCTGCAATAAATTGATTTATGTTAATTAATTATTGCATTTATTTCTTGGGAGACCTATCTGATCAGGTGATTTACTTTACTCTCACTTTGTGGTGGTATCTCTAATAAGTCAGCAGGTGGTGCTATCTGTTTCAGTAACTTTGTTCAGGAAATCTACTTACCTAAATTAATTGTGTTTTAATTTAGTGGTGGGAAATGTAATAAAACATATCCATTAAGATACAGCAATAATAATTTCCCTAATATCTAATATAGTTTATTATTGCTGTATCTTAATGGATATGTTTTATTACATTTCCCACCACTAAATTATTATTATTATTATATTATTATTTTATTATTATTATCATTACCTTTTTATTTGATTAAATTAAAAGACTTTCTTGGGTCATCAAATGTCAAGAATTTATTATATATTTAAATTATTACATCTCCAGTTTTAAGTCTATTGTCTTAGCTGTGGGTTAAGTATATCATATCTTCAGATTTAAAAACTAACTAACTAGCATCCTAAGTGACTAATAGGAACAACATTTCTTTTGAAAAAATTGGTCCAGTATTAAATGAGAAGACTAGCAGAAAAACAGGCTGCAGTGTAACCACTGGGGGCATTTGTCTACCATCAGTTTACATCCATTAAATGTGCTTGTTTTGCCACCGACAGACTCAGATTGTTGTAATAATTGTCTGCCAACATTATGGAAAGTATTCCTTCAGAAATTACCTTTTTTTAAAGAACAAAATGCATTTGTTTAACCTGAAGCAGCCCCAAAATTGCTATAGACAAACTCACCAGACTCCATTTAGACAAACAGTAATTTTATCATCGTAAAACACACTTCACTCAAAGTAGATAGAGACGAAATAAAACTCAGAAAAATATTCTTTTTTCATATTAACACTGTTTCAACAATCACCAACTCCTGTTTGGTTGAAATAAACACTTAGTTCGCTCAATTAGATATGAAAATATTCTGGCTCTATACATCCTTAAATTATTGTTTATCTAAACTGAGTCTGGTGGGTTTAAATACAGTTTTGGGGCTGATTGTGGTTAAACAAAAAGGTTTGTTTCTGAAGGAATTCTTTTTACGTGTTGTCAGACACTTACAATAACAATCAGATCCTGCAAATATTTTTAGTGGATGTAATTTGATGATGTACAAATGCCCAGATTGATTACACTGCAGCTTGTTTCACAACTGCCAGCTGCCACCCTCTTGCTCAATGCTGGACCAGTTTCAAAAATTGTAGCTCCTTTTAGTCACTTAAACATATAACATGTTGAAATAAAACATAAGTTACTCTTTAAACTGCTGACAGATCAGGAGATCATCATAATAATCAAGTTTCATCTTCTGGGAACCATGAACGTCTAGACAAAGCTTTATGACTAGTGGTGGCCCAACCATCAGACCAACTGATCACATTTAATTTAAGATTAATTCTTTAAATTGATGGCATGAAAATGTTACCCGTCCCATCAGATATACTGGAACTAGTTGCGTTGACTATAACTGTTGACTGTGGTTCACTTAGGATGAAGTAACCGATGAAGCCACACACAGTATGAACATTGTTTACAATGACTCAGATTATCTGATGTTACACAAGGTTATAGCCACAGAATACACAATGTGCTGCCTTATGAACAAAAAACAAACCAGAAACAGACTGACAGATTAACAGCAACTGCATTACAACAAAAAAATGTGAAAACACGATTACATGAAACTACCCACATCTTTTAGACACCTCGTACTCTTCCTTTTATTTCTTTTTTTTTTTTTTTTTTGAGTTTGTGGGGCATTTCTTGCCAAGTTGCCCATTATGTTTTTCCCATGTTTTTGAAAGAAATGAAAATAATTTTATTTGAGCTGTCAGAGGTTTCAATACTAGTGAAAGGTGTCTGAATGCAGCACAAGAAAACTGAGGGTTAAACTTTATGTTCATGTTGGAGTCAATAGTTTCTAAACTGTGTGCACGTAGAAAGGGCAACTTTATTTATATAGCACATTTCATACAACATGGTGATTCAAAGTGCTTTACAAAGTAATAAAATATAAAAACATAACAAAAGATACAGATTTACAATAAAAGAGAAAAAGATGTGTTACTTGTAATATGTCCACCACATTTATATCAAAGAGGGTCAAATATATATCTTTTAAAAATCAAGAAAAGTCATATCTTTTGGATAAAGAATAAGAAAATAACAGTTTAAAAAAATGACCTAGATTCCAGACGCCATTACTGTCACTCTCAGTGTGACAGTGTCAGTGTTACCTTGGCTTTTCTGTCTCTGGTTCTGAGTCCGGTCTTTGATATAGCTTCAGTACTTTGCTGTCATGTAGTTTTTTCCATGTTTTCATCTCCAGGTTATAGTCATGATTGGCATAGAAAATGACACGAGTTTTGATGTTTTTCTGACAATAGTAGTTGTTGTATTTTTTGTAGTCCGCAGTTATGAATCCATAAACGTTCACCTGAGAATGACAAAAACAGAACAGGGACGACTGAGAATAACACACCAGCAAAAGATTTCAAAGAAAAAAGCTTTTTTTTCATTGTTTTTTTTTAAATATGCTTTTTTAATTTCATGCTGAGATTTAGATAGAGCATTGATCTTCTAACTCTTTTTCCTACAGGTGGAATTCTTCTTTTATGAATTTGTAAAGATATATATTGAGATTTAATGTCTGTATAAATGATTTTATACTGCCGACATATTCTCACAGAAATATATGACACGACCTCTTAAAAATGCATTACCTGGTGGGCGTGAAACATTGTGCTGGCAACACAAAAAGGATTCAAAAGCAGAGTCTATTACGAACAGTCGTAGTTTCAAACATGTTAACGTTGGAAAACTGTCGCAGTTTGGTTTAGAAAAGAAAAAACACTTGATTTAGTTTCGGATGAAAACAAGGTTTTGGTTAAAATAATAATGAACAGGATGCAAGTGACGTAAACGTACAAACTTTGTGTAGTTTTGTAAAGTCTGGTAACTACCATGACTTTTGGTTTCACATCAGCTTGTTCTCATTTCAAGGTCAAGCCACATTTCTCGGCAGTATGATGCGCCACCAGGCAGTGTCAGTTTATAATGCAGCTGAAACGTTGCCAGTTGGAAAGCCCGTATTGGACAGGCGTGCTTTTGTTGCTGCAATATGCTTTTGTTGCTGCAAAAGGAAATATATTCAAGGTGTTTTACAAATGTTGTAATGGGGGCGGGGCTGGAGCCAATCCCAGCTGTCATTGGGCAGAAGGGTGAGGTCGCCAGACTATCGCAGGGCTGACACATACAGACAGACAACCATACACGCTCACAGTCACACCTAAGGAACAGGGATGACTGAGACTAAGGGCAATTTAGAGTCACCAATCAACCTGAGCTGCATGTCTTTGGACTGTGGGAGGAAGCCGGACACCCACGCAGACACGGAGAGGACATGCAAACTCCGCACAGAAGGGCTCCCACTCATGGACCGAATCCCGTCCAGGGACCCTCTTGCTGTGAGGCAACAGTGCTAACCACGACGCCACCGTGCTGCCCGTAAAGACAGAAGCGTATTTTGAAAATGTACAATGCATTAAACTGGTGTAAACGTCAACAGCAGCCACAGGAACATACTTAGCGTGTCATATGTGAACAGTACTGACCAATGAGAATGTATCATTCACATCGGACACGAACAGCTGAACAATAACCCATAATAATGACCCACCCATCACCCCTACTGCTCACCAACAGGTACTTTCTCACTCTTTATATGTAGTTCTTGTCATCATTGACCATTGTTTATTCAGGGAAAATTGACTGAGCATTAAGCTCTTTGACAGCAATGCTCTGAATTCGCATTAGTGTGTCCAACATGACAAAAGAACTTCATTGAATTTGCACAGGCATTATTGTTTTTGGGTTGATTGCACGTTATTCTAGCATGTGGACAAGTTTAAGTAATATTAACTTACAGTGTCACAGGTGTGCAGAGCCAGGAAGATAGCGAATGCCCCATTGGTTGGTCTGACTATTGCCCAGTATGAAGCATTCAGATGAGCCGACTTTAAGAACCTGTGGGCAATAAACGGCGTCATATGAACAGAGTTAGTGCACATTAAAAATCTACATATGAGACAAGACAAACTATAGACTCCAAATTGACGACAACATTGTCGTTTGTAATGTTACCAAACATTTTATTTATTGTTGTTAATTTTGTTTTTCTGCTTCACATACAGTGCTGACTTTTTTTGTAGGCCAACCTAGAAGTTAGTGTCGCCCTGGTTTCCTTGTCAAAAAGCCTACGGGATTTTTCCTCTGGATTTTGGATTATTGAAGAAAGTAAGCTCTGTAGCACACAACATTTTATGTTACCTAAACATTTTGTTCAGCAAGAAAACCCCCCTGGGGATCAGTTTTAAGCTTTGTCTTAAAACACAACACATCATGATTCATTTATTTATTATATTTGGTATTATTAAAGTTCTTAAATAAATGTAGGAGTGAAAGCAGCACAAAAAAGTGCAAGTGCACCTCAAAATTTTGAAAGTTCACGAGTAAATGAACGTAGTTACATTCTACAGTTGATTGTTATCACTGTAATCATGAATCATCAAAACTAAAAGAGTTGTGTAGGATTGTGTGAGGACCTGTTTCGAACATATCTGAGGAAATCCTGGTGCAGAACATAGAAGCGGGACTCATTGTACTGCCCGGAGTAGTACGTCCTCGGTCTGTGGGGTTGAAATACAAAAGTCAGTGGTGATGATGAAAGAAAGCTGCAAAGTTGGCTGTTTTCATTTATTGTCCGTGCAGCAGTTAATATATCCCCTGGAGTCTGAATGAATTAAATTATATTTATGACTCAAGACACTATTTTGGTACATTAAGTAACTTTAGAAACTCATCAGTCAAATTCGATTTAATATCTGGCCCCTGATAGGGTGCCAGCTGGCCCCATGTCTTAAAATCCAAAACACATCCTAAAATCCTTGAAATTTCCTAAAATCCTTGAAATTTTCTAAAGTTCATGAAATGTCCTAAAAATCCTATAAACATCCTAAAATAAGAAAAATGTCCTAAAATCCTAAAAATGTTCTAAAATCCTTGAAACATCTTAAAATCAGAGAACTGTCCTGAAATCCTTGAAACATCCTTAAACCTGAAAAACATCCAAAAATCCTATAAACCTCCTAATATCCTAAATGTCCTCAAATATGTCCTTATATCGTACAAATGTCCTAAAATCCTAGAAATGTCATACATTGCTTGTCCTAAAATTTGATCAATGTCATAAAATCCAAGAAATGTTCTAAAATGGTAGAGATTTCCCAACATTTTCGAAATGTCCTAAAAGTCCTAGAATCATCCTTAAATCCTCGAAACTTCCTGAAATCAGAGAAATGTCCTAAAATCCTAGAGGCATCCTAAAATCTGAGAAATGTCCTTAAAACCCAAAAATGTCCTAAGATCCTACAAACATGTAAGGGGCTGCTGTGACTGGCCTCCTGGTATTTTGCAAAAATGGTATCCCTGGGACATACTGTATTTTTATGTTTGTGCGTGCATGTTGCCTTCTTCTGTTGCATACAGAGAGTTGATATTCACCTTGTGTTTTTATATGAGCCATTAACAATCCTTTCTCCTCTCAGAAGACCCCGAAGCCAATTGTAATCCCTCATCCCCTCAGGGATCATCACGTATTTTATACCCTGCCCAAAAGAAGAGGATGAAAGATGAAGGCGGGTACAAACTACACATTACAACATTGCACATTACGGCCGAGCTTGAGTACCTCGTCGTGAGGGGCAGCTTTGTATCCGTACTTCCTGAAGAAATATGGCGATGCTGTAATGGAGTGGGCTGTGTGAACATACACCGAAGTTCTGTTTCCTACGTCCTCCTCAAAACCATCAATGACTGCACCATTCATCCTGCCGCACACACACAAAAAAAAAAAATAGAGTGGCCTTCAATGATAAAGCAGAAACCAATATATATGATACCCACAAAGAATCTTAATCAAGTTTATTGCATGATCAAATATGACGGCAGTTGTTGGTAACTGTCAGGTTACGTATATGCAAAACACAAATATGAAAAAAAAAAAATTAAAAATATATAAAAAATATCAATTAAACCATTGAAACCTAAGGAAATTGTTTTGATTTCTTTAAAAAAAATGGCTGGTTGGTGGCTGGTTCAAGCAAGGCTGTGAGAGGTGAGCAAACAAAGGAATAATGGTTGGATGACTAGCTCTGGGTCAGTTAAACAGCATTAAATACCAAAACACACACACACACTGAGTTCATCCAAAGTTATTTCGCTGTCTTTGTGAACCATTGTGGCACAACGCAGTGCCAAAAAAAAAACCCAAAAAACAAAATCTGACTCATGACTTCAACACGACTGCAAAGACTTTACTTTCTGCGCAGACTGAATACTTTTAATGTGGACAAGACTCTGATGGTTTTATTTTATGAATCCTTTATTGAGTCCATTTGAACTTTCTGTATTATTTCTTGGTAACGGTGCAGAACAAAAAATCCTAGAAATAACCTTAAATCCTAGAAATGTCCTCGTCTGGCTTTAAATTGAACTTTAACTGTTTAGCCTATTTATTTATTTACTTAATTATTAACTAACTATTTTTAATACATTTTAGTGTATTTAACTTTTACTAGATGCTATATCATTTTATCATTTTATTTTTAACACATTTATTATTCTATTTTCTGCTGTTATCCTTTCACTTATTTCTTATCTAGCCAGCTGTTAAGAGCATTTATTTATTTTATCTACAGTTTTTTTCTTGCCTCGGTTGTTTCCTCACCTATGGTTGCTTTTCCTCAATTCCTGGGTTTAATAAGTACTCTTATTTTGGAGGGGTTTTGGTTTTATTAAAAGAAACCCCTTGCTTTCCAGTTTTGTTTCATATGAACAGAGCTAAACAAATAAAATCCAATTGAAGTCTGATGTATTTCTCCCTATTTTTGGTTACAAATTTGCTAAAAATCAGTGTCATTGAGCACTTCTCCTATTTTAAGAGTGTAGCACATCAAGGAGCTCATTTAACAGCATCATTTCTACACAGCGTGACTTTGGATGGTCACAATTAAGGCTACTTTAAAATCTTCAGTTTGATCACAAAGCAAAGTGCAGTTTCTCTTTAATACATCCACGAGTGCCGCAGATGTCACACATTTTGCTGCCTGTGAACTGAACGTTCATTTCAACACGTACTCTTTAATCTTCGGGTTTAGGGGAAGGTATCAAATATTTCAATACAAAATACTCAAGTCCAAGTGACGTCATGAGTCACCGGCGTCCAAATCAACTTAAAAACCATTTTTGTTAAGTCCTCAAATTTGTATAAATCAGAATCTGGTTTACATACATGAAGTATTCACACATAAGTGATTTAATGTTTGTATTTTAATGCATAGACAAAGAAGCTGAATATAGAAAAGAAACACAAAAAATAAAAACCACACCTGTGTGATTAAATATTTGTGTCAAAAGTAGTTTCTCAATATTTTCAGCCTCTCTGAAAGAACAGGGAAGCAAAAACCGACACAATGTTTCGAGAGTATTTCATTTACCCATGATATTTTGGGGCCAGCCGAATTACTGGCAGGCTATTATCAGTCCTTACTATCATTGTTCCTTGTTCCTTGTCAAAATGTCGCAACTCATCTTTCATCACACCTTCCTTCTGATAACGTCATTCTGATTTGGCTGAGTGCTTACAAACTACAGCCTTTTAAGACTTCTTAAATGCCACATAGAATTCAAGTTAATACCTGTTTTTATGGTCAAAGTATAAAAGTATGACGGAAAACCAGCAGCAACTATACAGCAGAGAATTATGTTATTATATCACTTTTCGATAAAGGCGGTTGCCTAGGGCGCCATCTGCTGGAGGGGCGCCGCCACACCGCCAGTCCACCTTTCTTTCCTCGAGGGAAAATAATGATAAAATAATAATTTTCTATGCCCACTGGCGCCCTCACTTAGTGTTTTCTTTCTAGAAATATATATATATATTAAATTACAAATAAATAAACAGTGACATGTGTCGTTATTGGGTGCGGAGGTGCGGGTTAGGGTTAGGGCACCTAGGACACCAAATTGTGTAGAGCCGGCCCTGGTAGATCAGCTGTCTCTTCTGAGAAATGTCTCTAGTGTTTTGTGCTTTTTTGGATCAAGATTTTTGTGCTCATTCGTGCTTTCTTTGTGTTTCCTCCAGTGCCTTCCTTCCTCGAGCTCGGATAACCCCTGCTCTCTCACAGTCCCTGGCCCCCATCCCCCAAACCACATCATCAATAAAACTCTGCTGATTGCTCCTTCCCTGTCCGTGTGTTTTGCTATTAGAGGCCTAGTAGAGACCTTTATCTAAAAAATAATTGTTATTGTTATTATTGTTTTGTAAGTATAGCTCCAACAGATGCAATGAAAAATAATTCCACAGCTTTTTTCTTAGTGGAGGACATTAAAGGGTTTCACTCACTGAGGTTTACTCATTATGACACTTGCTCATTATTAGCTTTCTTCTCTTGTAGCTGGCAGCAGTAACACTGTTTGCTGCAGGTCTGATGGTGCTAATAAAAACTCCACAGTTTCCAGTACACACAATCCATGTTGCAATCACACTTAATCACAGGCTGCACGACCAGGCACCATGGTCTGCCTGGGAGAAGATTCGGGACCAATGTGAATCTCTCCCTTACAACTCATGCATATCTTCTTATATAGGTACAAGCATCTATACATTCATCAGTAAACATTCCTCACCTATTGTATTTTAATCACAAAAAAACTCCCAAGGGCCACAGTCCATGTCATGTGAGCCTAGTATCAATATTTTACTCATCTGACTCCGAGACGTAATCATTCCTAGACCTCTGACCTCAAGATAAGCAAACAGAGCATAATACACCTCACTGGCAGCAGTAACACTGTTTGCTGCAGGTCTGATTGTGCTAATAAAAACTCCACAGTTTCCAGCACACACAATCCATGTTGCAATCACACTTAATCACAGGTTTATAATGTCTCCGTGCAGCCTGTAATGACACAGAAACATTTAAATACCTTCAAAGGTCTCCTTACAGCTGGAATTTAGGTTTCTCTCCAGGTCGTGTGTTTTGTAGGTTGAATCTGTTTTTCTTGTCTTTTTTGTAATGTTGTATAAACTCTTTGGCTGTTTTTACATGCAACAAAAACATCACTGTTTCCTCATTAAACAGTCAACTAGGATGCTGAAGTTAAAGGGAACTTAACTTTAAAGCTACAGTTAGTAACATTTATGAAAATAACTTTAAAACTTTACTTTAAAATAACCATGGGTGTGGTTTTGCCGTCTCAGCCCTGCATTAGTACAAGCATTGTAGACTGCAATTTTTAATTTTCACAATCCAGTCATGCTGGTGATTGTGCAAACTGAAATGTAATTTGGTTCCCAAAGGGATACTCAGATAGCCAGAACAAAAACCGATTGCTGTAGAATTATGAAATTAATTTGATTTTACGTGTGGAAACTATGCTATGTTCAAATGAGAGGAGATATCAGTGACAAAGGTATAGTGTATCAGTGACCTGGGAGATGATGACTCCTATAAACTTCACTAATCAGCGTCAGAACTACTCAGATATTCTCCTGAAGTCAAAGAGATCCCACTTTTTTAGAGACTCCCCTGTCACTACGAGCAAGCAATTTGAGAGAAATAAGACTTTCTCACACATATTTTCTGTCAAATGTATTTCTGTACGAATAATGTGACAGTTTTTGTAAAAGTTCATTCATAGTTTGGGGGCTATAATTGTAAAAAGGTGTTAGGCATTGAAGATAAAAACTGCTTAACCCTTTGAAATCTTGAAAAACTTCTGTTTTCTTGTGCTTTGTCCAAAAGCCTTTCACATGCATTTTGAAACCTGATTTCCCAAAAATTGCGAGACATTAGGGAAAGCAAATTACGTGAAAATTTGTTTTAAAAAGAGAAAGAGAGAAAATGTTGTTGGGGTAATAATTTTAAAAAAGCAATGGGGGAAATGTCCGGAAATCTATTATTATTATTATTCCCATTACATATTTTATCTATTCATTTATTTATTTATTTAAAATTTTTGTTGATCATCTGTAAGGGATACATTTTTGTTCCTTGCTTTTGAAAGAAATCGTGCCAATTTGCTCGGGTTTCAAAAGGTTAAACGAATGAGTTCAACTGATATTATTAACGGAGCAGCAGCAGCAGCAGCAGCAGTGCAAAAGAGACAAATGGTTTTTTAAACACACTATCACAACATAACATTCAAGCATCCTGCAGTGGCTTCCTTATTGACCCACACTGAACAAACTGTAGAAACCACCCATAATCTCCACCACACTTATCACTTACCCATGATAGAAAGTTTGTTTTAGTCAGCTGGGATTAAGTCTATATACAGGTTTTACTGCTCAGTGCTTGCGCTGCACCCACAGGACAACAGAGTTGATTGACTAATAAAGCTTTAAATACTCTATGCTCTTTATGTTAAAATAAATGGGAAATATTTAAACTAGAAAGTAGCATGTGACGGATGGTGACTGTCGACAGGCTGTACACACAGGAGGATTTTTTATGCCATCTTGCAATCGATGTGTGCATAAATTATGTTAACAAAGGGTCCCTGCCATAACTAAATATTGTCTTGGCCACCTCTGACGGCTGTTGAGCAAAGATATTTTACTTTGCACAGAGAAATATCATTTTTCAATGACTTATCTGTCAATTTGTTTTTAAATATTCTTGCCCCACAGTGGAGGCGGAACAAAAAAATGGTTTCTTTCTTACCGGAAAACGTAATCGTGAGCGTCAATTTCTTCCCCCATTCTGGAGCCGTTGAGGATCCCCCCGGTGCCCACCACAGCACAGCGGATACACCCGCCATTGCCTGGCTTTGGAAAGAGCAGCGGCTCTTTTGCTTCGGGATCAACTTCACTGCACTCATCACTTCTACAAAAACAATCCAAATACATACATACTTAACCCTTTGAAACCTGGACAAACTTTGATTTATTTGAAAATTGTGGGAAGGTAGAAATGGGGAACTTAAAAACACTACATGTATATGTTTTTGTGATAATGGGATCTATAAATAAATGATAAATAAACTGCTATTCTTGTCTAGTCAATGGAAAATTGTTGTTTTTAAAAAAAATAATTTTGAGTTTCAGTATGTTTTCATTTTTAATAATTTTGGTGGTTTAAAGGGGTGATTTTTTTAATTTCTTTTTTTGTAATTTTGATTTTGGGTGTTTTTTGTATTTTCTAATAATTTTTTTTTTTTTTTAAAAAAAGATTGATTTTTAAAGTGAAAAACAATATGAGCTGACTTTGTCACTTAGGTGAGACGCCTGCCAAGATGCAGACCACTGCTCAGGCCCAAACAAAACAAAACCAGTTGTTATTTAGTAAATCATTGCTGTGTTTCCAGTAGCTTTTCAGACACCCGTGTGCTACAAAAAAAGAGCTTATTTTTACAAGGACATTGATTTTTTTCCTTCAGGGATTTAGCCCCCCAACCAACTATTTTAAACTAAAACATAACTAAGTGTTTTTAAGAATTATTCAGTATTAATAATAACATTAAAAACAATACCAATAAGTCATCAAAGAAGCTTTACATAGAAGATGTAACTATAGAAAAATAAAAAATAAAACAATAAACAGTCAATTCTTCAATGTGGTAAAAAAAATTTTTTTAAAAAGACTAAAAACTAAACATAAGTTAACCACTGCATCTTTCAAAATTTCCAAAAGCTGTTTTAATAATGTAAAAGTCAAAATGCTGTGACCCATTTATTACACATGCAGCAACTGTAGTTTTTAGCCACCTGGGGAAAGCAGAACAGGCTGGTTTGTGTGTTTGGTTTGATTGATTACCATCATTAATAAACCTGTTAAAAACAAACAGGTTTATTACGGATGGTAATCAAGTTGCTCTTGTTCACCAGCGTCTGTGTGGCAGCCAGCACAAGGTGGTAGTTCTCTGTGGGCACACTTGACGCATCGGCTCGTCTCGTTATCCATTGTAATGTAAGTTTCTCATTATGTTGTCAAAAATCCATCATTCTTCCTCAAGAAAAATGTTTTTCTTTACATGATTTATGCACAAAACTGCAGGAAGATCTCTGGAGCAGGTTTTAAAACTTGACGTTTAAGTTTTGCTCATAATGCTAAACAAAAAAAGTAAGATTAGTAGTTTCTACATGAGGAAGAAGAGGAAGCTGGAACAGAAACAATAAGCCTCCACCATAATTACATTTCCATTGCCTCACAAACACACCACACATAGTGATTATGAAATACAGTGTTGACACACCTGTCTTACACAGAAAAGCTTACCTTTGTAGGGGAACTGCATAAAACCAAAAGGATTGTTAAAATGTGAGAGCCGGTTCCACTCGCTCATGTTGATGTTGTCCTTGTGCAGAAACAGACGTATGTTGGGAAGGAAAGCCTTCTTGAAGCTCTCATCCTCAGAGTTTCTCAGAGACTCGGCACAGGTCTGAGAACACAGGATAAAATGGTTAATTATGATGGTAAAAAAGCATAAACTAAGATTCCCAAAGGATGAACAGCAAGAGGTCAAACAGATTGCTGCAACATATTGGTAAATTGCAGTAATTATAACTGCTTTAAGGGAAAAAACAAACAAAAAAATGACTTATTGCATTTATAATTATTCTGTCCTGTCTTGCCACAGCATGCTTACCCACAGTCTGGGTGGAGCGTCCTGGTTATAGACATCATCAAAATCCCACTGAGGACACTTCTTAAAGGAGCTTCTGTTGAGGATGGGCATCGGAGTCTCAGCCACAACTGCATGTGAGACGCTCATCTGAGCCGCTTTTTGCTTCGTCACTGGGTTTGTTTTAGTGGAATCAACAGTTTCAGCTGCATGTGCGTGTGGAGTCAAGTTTCCTATTATATCCTCATACATGTGTTTGCTTATTCCTGAGACAGTAGCAAAGCTGATGAAGAAGATTTTCAGAAAACAAAGAGATGCAACAAAATTAGCGAGGCACTTTGGAAATTAAATTGCTGTTCCTGGAAATGGGCTGGGCTTTCTTTGAGGACAATTTAATACAATTAGCAACTGAAAAATAATACAGACAATGGTAAGTGCATAAATGTTGGAACAAAAAAAAAAATCTAATTTTCCTTTTTTATTTATTTATTTTTTTTCTCTGAAGTTTCTACATGTTGTCCCTGCGACCTCGAAAATATGAGCAAAAGACAACAAGCAAGAAATTGGTAAAATGTGGAAAGAAAATGAATTTTTAAAACGAGAGAAATATTAGATATTTTTTTTTAATAATAGGGAAAAATGTCCTGTAACCTTTAAACCCATATTTATGATTATTATCATTATATATATAAAATCTATATACATATTTAAAATTAGAATATATATGTGTGATTTTCTTGTGATTTTAGCTTTTTTTTTCAGGTGATTTCCTTTTTGTTCTTTTTTTAAAAAATTTCTTTAACTGGTAATTTTTAGGCAATTTTCTTGTAACTGTTTTCTTTATTTATGCAAATGTTTTGGTTAATTCCTTGTTAAATTGCTGATTGCTCTTTTCCCATGTTTTTGAAAGAAATCAAGCCATCAAGCCACTCTGCTCAGGTTTCAAAGGGTTAAAGGATCCAGGTAAAACTGATGAGAATTAGGGGGCCGTCTGTGATCTGGAAACTTAAGTGCTGAAACCCCAGCTATGGGATTTAAGTTTTGTGAGGTTAGTTTTGTTTTAGGTCACAATATCATCCTTTTCTTTACCGTTTTGTAAAGACAAATCTAATTTTATTGTTTATTAATTAACAGCAAAAGTACGTTTCTATAAAAAGTGTAAAGCAAAGTATAATGCACATTACATTTTGTTATACTAATACAAAAAAAATCACAAAACATTTTTTTAGAAAAGACAAGAATACAGAAAAGTTCTTCCCTCTTAAGTCTGTCTGAATACAACTTACCTAATATTTCTTGAGAAAAGTCCCCATGATAATAGAACTAGTACAAAAATTGAGCTGAGAAGCATCAAAGAAAAAATCCTGGTCTTTGGGAGCGTCATCCCTGAGACTGAGAACCGGCAACTTTGCTGTTCAAATTAAAAGCTGGTGATTGTTTGCTTTCCCACTTGGTATTTGTGCCAAGGTGGAAAATCCACATGCAATATAAACACTTTGTCACTAGACCTCACTGGGCAGGGCCACAGCCTACTTTACTGATACAAATACACAATGGACCCATGATTACTCTCTCTCTCTCTCTCTCTCTCTCTCTCTCTCTCTCTCTCACACACACACACACACACACAGCTTCACCGTGACACATTATGTGGTTTATTACACAACAGAGGGAAGGTTATGCAGAAATAACTTTACAGGAGTTTTTACAGAATTTATGATAAAATTGAATTAAAAAAAAAAGTTATGTCATAAATTAACACATTTTTTAATTTTATCATAATATAAAACTACACAAACAAAAGTCCTTTATGGATAACTAGAAAATCCTGTTCTGTGCTGGAAAAGATCCAGAAGCTTTGGTTTCATCCTCACGTGGCATGTGGAACAAAAAAAATACAACAAACAAAGTATTAAAACATGAATGGTTGCTGAGTGGACTGTACAGCTTGCGATGAATACTGTGAACAAGTTTATTGAAGTATTAGGTCGTCGTCCATCAGTAGCGCTCATTGGTTTAAGAAATGATGTCAGAGGATGGATCCCAAAACACACAGAGTCTCAGATGGAGTAAAGCCTGAGCTGCTCCTCCATGTCTCTTCCGACACGTCCCCAAATGTCTCCTTGTTGTCTTTCAGCAGCTGGAAGATGGCAGTCAGCTGCTCACGTTGCACCCTGCGAAGAAAAATATATTTAAGAAACATTGAGAGAGAGAAAGAACCAGAACGATAATTACAACCGTGCTATAGTACGCACTAACATCCATGTCTGTGAAAACATGGATGTTTCACACGCATCTTCCCACGGCAGCACGGACGATCTCTACAATCAGCACGACACCCAAAATTAGTGTCACTAATTCAGTACCTGACCAAATGTCTCCCCTTATGTTTCTGATATGACTTTTAGTGATGGCAAAAAAAAGTGTTTTTGCAGAACATTTTGATGAAGTTGATCTTTGACCTTTTGCATATAAGATGTCATCACTTCATCATTAGACATTTGTGAATTTTTTGGGGGGGTGGGGTTTATAATTAAGGTGTGAATTCTTGAGTTATTGCCAAAAATATAAATATAAATTGTGATCATTTCATTCTTGAGTTCAAGGAGCCAAAATCTGATTAAAATTCCCTCCAGGACTTGATACGTACTATATGTGTATATATACGTATATATACACAAATAGTCCGTATCAAGTTTTATTTATTTAAATTTATTTACGTATATATACACATAATCACACACATATATATTAGACAAATAGACAATGCTGGTATCTACATGGCATCTACAAGTCTCAGACACTTAAATTTAAGGCTTTTTAAAATCTTTTGTCAGGATCAATTTTTCACCAAATTGAAGACAGATTTTTGGACAGGACTTGCAGTTATCTGATAAGAGTGAAAGATCATGTGCAATATTTGAAGAATATTGTTTGATTATTGTAAAGGTCCTCTATCAGTGTTGCCTGGCATCACATAAGACGAGATTTATTCCTCCTCTCATAGCACAAACACCGTCTTTTCCAGCATGACCGAACGGTTTTTGGAAGCGACCGTCATGTCAGCAGTGTGTTGTGTCACACTGAGTCCTCCTTGTGGCAGAAGAGAGGAGCGTCCTGAGAGGATTAACTAACACTCTTCTGTCAGAGCCGGCGACTGGAGACACAATCAACACCTGCTGCGACACCTGAGAAGCACACGTCTAATGTGGAATAATGGGGGCAGCGGGGGGGGTGGGTCGTGGGATGTGTATCAGTCGCTTCATGGCCACTTGGGGATAAAAATAAAAAAACCCTAATGAGGTCAAAATCACTGCAAAACAACTTTGGAGTTTTTCACACAATGGCCAGAAAGTGACCTCCCTGAGATGAACGGGTGAGAATAACTCATACTTTACCACACATTTGCTCCTTTTTCAGGCTTACAGACAGTTAAAGTCTGCGTTGGAGTGTATCCTGCAATGATAAGAGCAGGGCATGCAGGTTCGTTACGTTTCCATTTTATCCCCTGGCATCAGCAGCAGCAGCAGCCTCCGAATGCTTCTAGTGTTTTCTTTAAGTCTCGTGTCATTCATCCTCCAGCTAATGCCTGGCAGAGACTCAATCTCGCCTTACTCAGTCTAGCCTGAAGAGGAGGGCTGATACAGCAGATAAACAGGGGGTGAATCGCCAACGACGCACAAACACACGTGAAGACAGCGTAGGATTAAACGACACTGGACTGAGGACAGAGCAGCTACACAAAAACAAGAGAACTTCATGGAAATGTTAGAATGGATGAAAAATATATATTTTTAGCAAAACTACGGCAAAGAAATTAGTATTTTACAGAGGGGGATATCAAACCCAGAAACCACAAGTGAAGGTGTATGCAGTGTTTTGTGAAGTAATTCTTGCAGTATGGTAGTATATCAAATTACCATGGAATAAGTAGCATTAACAGCTAGTATTATTTTGAATGTATGTATTCTAGAAATTTACCAGCACAGTACTTTGAAAGTATCTCAGATATGGTAAAAAAAAAATAAAATTGAAAAAAACATACCGATTTTTTTTTAAACAAGTATAACATTGAATAACATTGAATATATGGTATAAAAACAGTGAAAATCCATCCTTTTTTTCACAAAAATTGTACATTTATTATCTTAGCAAATAACAATTCAACCATTTAGTTGAGCATGGCTTTAGAAACATACTCACTAAATTATTTATTATGGATGCAATTAAAAGTATTATTTAACAACATTTATGATCAATCACCATCAAAGATTTCTAAAGAAACAGCAGCATCTAGTGGACTCTTTTTGCATAACATATCTAAACCGAGATAGCCCAGTCAGGTCAAAACATTTTCAATAAAGATATAATGATTCAAAACGTACAAAACGGCTGAGCAGAACAATAATTAACACATTGTTTACGGATGCTTTTAGATCAGTTATAAGCCATTTATAAAAAACAACCTTTGTTTGAACGCTTGTGAAAAAAAGTCCTACTGTCCCACTATATTTTTTTTTGTAAACTATTTTTATTTTATTTCATATATTTATTTTTATTCCATTTCTATTTGCTTTTACTTTCTGAAAGAAGGCACAAAATATTTCCCTACATGTTGTTTTGTGGATGATCGTTTATTGTTGCCGTCAAATGGATCATGTGAGATTGTAGTTGCGACATGAGAAGTCGTGAACACAATTTTCTTGGCGTTCAGGTATTAAGTCGACAACATGGACGCTACTGTCAGCAAACAAAAACGCAGGATATCGTTATGAAGAAAAAGCTAAATCCTAATAGCAGAGGGGAAAAAATGGGGCTGTTGGGAATATTGACATTTTTCTCAGAAAAAAAAAACAGTTAGGCTAAAATTACGATAAATTAACTAACCACCCACTAAAAAAAGTTTTAGAGGGGTCTCCATGATCATTTCTGTTTCATGGCTCGTTAGGGAATCAAATAACAGACGAACGTATTTTAATTTTAAGAGCCAGTGAATACTTAATATTGACATTTAAACAATACTGAATTCAAAGCATTGAAATATTTTACTTTGATAGCCATGTATCTGAATGTATTTGTTCTGAATTTTTAAAAAATGTAATTAAATTTTTAAATTAAAAAATTGAAATTTCTTGATTTGCAATTTCAAGAGCTGAATTTGTATTTATTTCTGTCAGTGTTCAAAAATTCAAGCCTTTTTTTTTAATTCTGAAACTTGGATCTTCATATCTGAATTTGTGAACATTAAATCTGCAATTAGAGAAATTTAATATTTTCAATTCAAAGAAGTCAATTCAGAGGAAGAAAAACTAATTTGGATATGTGGTTTAAGTAAAATATTTAAATGCTGTGAATTTTCAATTTTGAATTCACCTATTTGAAATTAAAATACGAAATTTCTTTCTTCAAAAACTGAATTTGAATATACTTTTATTTGACGTTCACAAATTCGGATCCAAATATTCAAGTTTAAGATTTTTTGGTGTCTCAAATTTCATTGGTCAAAATCAGATTTTTTTCTTTTAAAAGGCAGAGTGTATTTTTTTTTATTGTGATATTATTGTGACATTGTAATATTTTTTTAATCTAAATTTAGAAACACATTCAGAACAAACTAATTGTAAAATATTTCAATGCTGAGAATTCAGTGGTGTTTTAATTTCTATATTAAGTATTCTGTGGTTGTTAAAATTAAAATACTTGTCTCTTATTTGCTTCTATACTCATAAACATTTTATAGAGGACGCCATATTAAGAACGGCAGCCACATTTATAATTTGCACTGACCTCTGCTCCTCCTCCAGCTCCTCCGAGGACATCATCATTTGCAGGTGGTGGGATCGCGCCTTTCCAGGGACGTACTTCAAGGAATCATTTGTTCCCAATTTATCTGATGAAGAATAAACTTCTATTAAAAAACTATAGCAAGCTGTTATTTTGAAGGAAAAAAAGTTTGTGTTTATTTGAATATTTTACTCAACAGTTTGGTAAAAGTGCTCACCGTTGATCCCCGGGCTCTCTGTGGCTCCTTCAGTCTGGGGGTATGAGAAAGCACACTTTAGGAGCTCCTTATCAGAGAGCCCAATAAATGACCTACGGCTCGCTCCCGACGAGGCCTCGGACGACGAGTCTACCTCTAAGCTCGTCCGTCTACATCCAGGCCTGGGGACGGACAGGCTGGAGGTGGAGGAGGAGCACTCAACTGGTGCTGGCAGTTCTTCAGAGTGAGGGTGGGGATGTGCCTCATCCTGTCAGAGAATTACGGGGTCAGGCGAGGGGAATCAAACCAGAATCTTCCCCCAAAACTTGAGAAATTAGTGTATTTTTTTTAAAAAACGTATGAAATATCTGTGCGTTCCCTCTTGCAGGTAGGCCCAGATTAGAAACTGCTGCAGAGATTTAGCTCCTCGTGTTACTTGTGTTTCTCACCTCTCCTGGATGCTGATCTGGTCTACACTTGGCGCAGGTGTCAGGTTATCGATTCATACTTTGCTCCCCCGAGTGCTGATTTGATCTTTCTACAGGCAGACATCCAAATATCCCCAACAGGCATTTAATTGGCTAAAAACAGGCCAGGGACGGTCCTGACCTGAGAGGTGTGAGGAGGAGGCTCATCTCATCCTGCCAGTTTTTTATCAGTCAAACCCAAGACTTCAAAATAAGAGTGAAACCACAAAGCTTTTTTCTACCAATTCAGGCTAAAGGTCACAATATAAGACGGTTGTGGCAAGTTTATATTGTTTAAATTCTAACTGTTGGCTGTTATTTTTAGCACCCCAACAAAGATGAGTGGGATGTCTTCTACAAGAAATATCCACAGAGGTGGAAATGTATGGAAGCAAATCAGAGCAATAATTATTTTTTATTTTATTTCAAATATATGTATATATATATATATATATATATACATATTCAGTATTTACAAGTTCAGATCCATGAATCCAAATGAAAGAATTTCAATTTTGGATTTATTTGTTTTTTTATTTATTTATTAAATTGGGATCTAAATTTGACCAATAGAATTAGACTAATGTTTATTTTGATTTTTCTTTTTAAGTCTAAATTGCATCAATTGTATTTAAGCATGCTGACTCTTAAATAAAAAAAAATCAGAATTTTTGGAACTGAATTTGTGCACAATGACAAAGAAATATACTCTAAATCAGCTTTTGAAATTCCAAATCAAGCAAGTTCATTATTAGTTTCAAAGAGGCAAATTCAGAACAAATAAATCTGGATACACAGTTTTCAAAATACTATTTTCCAATGCTATTCACTCAGTTGTGTTTAAATTCAAATATAAAGTATTCAGTGGCTGCTAAAATTAAAATACTTTTGCCTCTCATTTGCTTCCATACATCCACCTCTGACTGACCATGCAAACTGTATCTGAGTGGGAGGGGAAGTCAGTAAAACAGATTAAGGGGGAATTACATAATGCAAAAACAAAAAAAACCTCAGATTACTTACTGAGAGCACAGATTTCACTACATCCCAGTGATCGTGCGAGCTGCTGCTCATCTGACACCAGTCGTCCTCCGCCTTCTTCTTCTTCTTCTTGTCCGGTAAATAGCCATTTTGCCTCAGCCCCGGTTGGTCTAATCCCCCGTCTCCTCTGTGTCCGAAATAGTTTACAAAATCGGCTGTCGGAGAGGAGCCATTAAAAACAGACGTCGCGACCACGATGGCGAGAAGTGTGAATATAACAGCCGATAAAACAAAAGTTAGATCCATGTTGCAGCGGATGATTATTAGGCGTGTGTTGTAACTCTCTGTCCCGCTCTTTGTTCACCTGAGGCGGCTGCATTCACTCACAGTTGGCCATCACGCCGCCTGTAATAATCCCCACCAAACATCGGCGTTAACGAGCAGCATTTACGGGATATGGTACAATCTCCTCTCCCAGCGGCACGTCACATCCTCGGTCCCGCCCCCCCGTGTCTGCAGAGCATTACACGCCGCCGGGCGGATCAGGTGCGCTGGCACGTCACTCTGCAACGTGCTCAGCTCTCAACTTTTACCGTTAATCCCATCAACGGTGAGTGAACCGCACAGACCGGAGGCTTTAATGGTTTGTGACAGGACCCGTGTACTGCAGGCGCAGGCTGATAAAGTCAAGCAGGGTGCAGGAGTACAGGTGTTCTCACCTGAGGACGCACTTTCCAATCAGTCTGCACCGGGGATTTAATGTGGACAATAAACCTGCGTGACCCTGTCCTCTGTATAATGTCAAGATTGTCTCACCAACAACATCGTAAGTGGATGTCTGTAGCTTTTGCTGGTTTTTTTTTTTTTTTTTTTTTTTTTTAGCTGCCAAAAAGTTGATTTTGTGTAAACGGAGAGACAGCAGGGATTCACACATTCAAGACTGGACTAATTATATGGAGCCAGAATAAGGCCAAAAGGTTTATTAATTTCAAAATAACAATAATATTAATTTCTGAGACTGAAAAAAATTAAATTTGCAACTGAAAATAAGTTTTGATCCTGAATATATATATATTGTGTGTGTGTGTGTGTGTGTGTGTGTGACATTTTTAAAAATATAAATGTATAGGAAAAGGTTCATTTCAATTTAAATATAATTTTGATTCAATCTGATATTCTTTTAAATAAACTGATTTTCACTTATAGGCCATATAATTTAATATTTAAGGTCTTACTATTTCAGTTGTGGATTTTATATTTTTAGATTCAGATCTTTTTTTTTCACTTTCAGATTTTTTTGTAATAATTCAAGGTGGAAAAACTTTCAGTTAAATTTTTTTCTGTCTTTTTTTTTTTTTCAAATTAACAAACCTTTGGACCTTGATCTGGCTCCATATGATGCAATGTTAAAAATAGCTTAACTTGAAAAAGTATTTTATATGAATACAGGCACAGTAGATGAATAGAACCCAATATCGTAATCCTTTTTAGTAACCATGTCCTGAAAACAACAGATGAAATAGTTACCACATTAAAACATTTTACTTTGATAAAGCATGCAGTTACTCATGCACATAAATTCACCTGTTGCAGGTAGATAGTAATTTTACGATCTGTAAGACCAAACCCTCTAATCCTAATTTTTATTTATTTATTTATTAAGTCAAATTTGTATGTATTCGTCCATTGTTTGGTTGTGGTTTTTTATTTTTTTGTAGGTGCTGTTGCCACTTTTGCTTTTGTTTTTTGCTTGTTCAGTTTTGTTTGGTTGTTTGCTTGTTTTTGTTTATGTTTTTTGCCAGGTCGCTTGCTGGCTTTTTGACACAGTCTGATAGGCTGCATACGGTTTGAGCTGCTGTGGGGCTGTCAGATTTTCAACTGTGCTTGTAAAAAAAAAAGCTTTTGGAATGAAAAAATGTGGACAATAAACTATAAGCAAGTAGAGTAGAGTTAACCCTTTGAAACCTGGAGCTACATCACTTTTGTGTTTATGTGTATTGTTTTTTGTGCCACTTTCAGACGCCTTTCACAAATATTTAAACCCTTGAACCCTGAGCAAATTGATTTCTTTCTAAAACATGGGAAAAAAAGGCAATGGTCAACTTGGTAAGAAATGTTCCACAAATTACAAGAAATTAGTAGATTTAGAAAATTATTTTTAAAAAGCCAGGGGAAAAATATGAGAAAACTATATTCATAATTTGCAAATTAGATATTTAAAATTATGTATCATTTTTAGAATTGATCAAACTCAATTTTCAGCAAATATTTCAGCTAAGAAATTCTGAAAATGATCTACTCCTTCATTTAATATTTTTAGAATAAAAAGCTTAAATCTATGTCACTTTAACCAAACATTAGTGGCCATAAATGTCAATTATGTGACAAAGTAGGAAAATTTGAGAAAAGTCATGACTGTCATTTTTACTGTGTGCTTTTTCATTCATAATTTCTCTTCAGCATTGTTCAAGGGAGCCTGAAAACAAGAATTTCACTGGGATTGCTCCACAATAATTATTGTATATGTGACAAAGACTCAAAACTTGACTTGAACAACTAAGATGTTTATTAGCATTCACCAGAAGCAATTACAAGACATTTGAAAGGTTCACAGAGGAATGAAATAGACAAACATAATTCAGTAAGCAGCCTGGACTGCCCTTTAAACCCTTCACTAAGAGTCACAGTGGACCCAATTTAAAAAAAGGAGAAAAAAAAAAGCGAGCAAAACCAGTTATCAACAGTTGAGAAAAAAAACACAGAGGGGGAGAAAAAGGGAGAGGAGGGAGGATACAGAGAAAAGGAGGGAGAGGAGAGAATCTGTACAGCACATGGAGAGAGGGAGAGTTCACAAGACAGGAGAGGATGGATGATCTGCCACACCTGTGAGCTTACAAACCGGCAAACAGCAGCGGAGGGTCGAGCCCCGGAACAGCGCCGGGCACTCAGCACCGCAACACGCCACACCATGTCACCACCGCACTGCACCGCATCTTAACAGCTAACCAGCATTACTCAACTGCTACACAACTGCGCCTAGTGCACAAAAGATACACAAGAAAGAGGGTTAGAGTCATAGGAAAGCAACTTTTACCAGACAGAAAATAGAGACGTGACAGAAAAAGAACATGTATGCTGCCAATTAGCAAATTGCAAATTAAGCGGCACAGCTATAGTTTAACGTTTTGCTTTTATGTCACTGTACAGTAAGCCTTTTTTTTTATTTTCAGAGTGGTATAACATAGCTGTAAAGGCTTTCAACATCCAACATGACTGCCTGCAAATAAAACTCATTCATATCCATCTAGAATTAAACAAGAGATTTCAATAAATGAAATCTATATTAATTTTTAAAAAAATTATTGAAGTACAAATGTGTAAATGAGGGGGGAAAAAAAACACCTAACAAATCCCTTTCAAACCGCTCAAATTTACAAACAGTGACCATGTCAAAGTTACAGAATGTGTAAATTAAGTCAAATTTAAAACATTTTAGACCAAGTTCCAATAACCTTTCAGTCTGCATTCAGTGGTAATAGTGGAGTCCACTTGCTCAATGTGAGACTCTTCCTGATGTCCTCAGCAAAGGCTCAATCATCTGAGATCTGGAAGGAAAGACAGAGCGGAGTTAAACACGGCAAAACGAGACGGCGATGTCAAAACCTGCAGCTGATATTCAAAATGCTTTCATCTTCTTTCCACTAACAATTACAAAAATCATCCATCTCCATGTATTTTACCTAACATTTCTAATAATGTTCACATTTGTTTACTCCTTTCTTGGACCCCCCCCTCTCCCCAAAAATAAACTAGCTCTAACAAGACTCTTACACTCGGGCGAATTTGAAAAACAAACCTCGGTTCCCTTTGTGAGAGGCGGAGGAACCCACAGGCACAGGTGGGTGCAGTGCTCAGTGCATCTGCCTGTGATCCCCGCGAACGTACCTCACCACACCACCTCATACACCAACTGACAGCCCGAACCACCGCCATGACGACCTGCTCCATAGCAACCACCGTTGCCTTGGTGACCTGCTCCTTAGCAACTGCCATCGCTCTCAGCAAACAGGCAGGTCACATGGGCGGGTCACACACTAACTGCTCTCACACTGCCACACCCCCATCTCCTCCTCCTTCTCCTCCTCTCTTTGCAAACAGGACTCCGCAGCTTGGAGGAAAGAATTCCACATTTAGATGAACGTTTTTTGTTTTTTTTTTTGAGTGAAGCACCCCAACGTCCCTCCCATACACACTATATACTAGGGGTGTAACGATCCATCAATCTGGATCGATACATATCGATTCGATGAACAACGATGCGATTTGACTGATGTAAAGTTAAAAGCACCTTATCCATGTCGGCGTCTTTAGGGTACGCCTTTATTTTGAAATTCTGTCAATGTCAAACAGACAGATAATGGCGAGCAGCCAGGAAAAAGCTGACGACGATTAAGTTGTTTGCTCAGCGTGGAAATGTTTGCCATTTTGGTGAAAATACAGGTAGACAGACAAAGCACGGCATACGTACACAATGACGTTACGAGATAAACGACAGTGTACCTGCCTGGTTCAGCATCTCACTCTTAACTTCTCTCAGCAGCACGGCAACATTAGGCAGGTTTCCATTAATCCTAAAATTGCGTAAATTGAAACTACGAATATAAAAAAACGCCTCATTTAATTGCGTATGTTTTGCTAAACGCAGAAAATAATGGGGGCGGCAGCTTCCTACGTGGCGCTGTGTTAAATGGGCGTATAATATCGAATCATACCGATCGCAGGCCCCTAAACCAAACAGAATCGAAATGGCACTGTAGCAGACTTCGTGATATCGGCAGGTATCGTATCGTTGTCTAAAGAATCGATATAATATTGTATCGTGATGAATCTGGTGGTTTACACCCCTACTATATACCCCATTTAAAAATATATGATACATTAGGTAACAGCCAACATTTCTTGCTGCCTGTGTGTGCTTTAGATTGACAGGCAAAGTAAAGCACACACAGAGCTCGGACTGCAGAAAACATCAGTCCCCAAGTTATTTTAAATTTAAAAAAAAAACATTGAGGATTCTGGAGACTTTGTTGCTTGTTTGCAAATGACTAACGAAGCACAAAGACTGCAGAACACTAACCCCAGTGATGACAGAAAACAGTCACAGTAACCCTCCCTTTCCCCTGAATACCGTCATGTCGTGTCCACGTCTGGATTATGTCTCTGCTTCATTGCCCTCTGGAGATTTAGGCCTACTCTTGGATTTGGAGCGAGACCTGGACTTGGACCCTCTGTTGGAAGGCGGGGTTCGGCTCCTTGACTTGGAGGACCGAGACCTGGAGGGAGACTTTGACTTGCTTCGTCTAGGGGTCCTGGACTTGGATTTGGACTTGGACTTGGATTTGGACTTGGATCTGGACCTTGACCTCGATCTGGAGTCGGAGCGAGACCTGGAGCGGCTGTAGTGGTGGCGGCTTCTGGATCGGGAACGGCTTCTGCTCCTGGAGCGGCTTCTGCTTCGTCTGCGGCGACGGGGACTGGCTGAACGGCTGGGGTGAACAGGAGAAACACTTTAGTTGGCAAAAAGCACAAACCAAAAACTGATAAATGTAATCTGAAGAGCACACACTGAATTTAGGGATGTGCAAAACGAGTCAACTACTTGATTTAACGCTGCTGCCCTCGATAATCAGCACAACCAATGGAAATGATGTAAAAATCTGGCATGTTTTCTAAAGATTTATTTTTCTAAAGAATATGATTTTCATTAAATGTTATGTTAACTTTTACTTTGAGTTCTTTTTATTCTGAAGGATATTGTTCAGTTCATAATGCAAAGTTTGAAACCTGCCAGCGGCATTTAAAATATCATTTGGCTAGTAACAAATGTCTTTAATAAGGGTGGGAACTATCGAGGCCCCCAAATACAATTTTATCTCAATACAGTATTATTATGATGATATGTTTTGATATATTCCATTGCCTATTTTAAGGGTAAAATAAAAATTAGTTTTTAGTTGGTTAATCTCACTTCATTAAATTTTTCGCAGCATTTTATTGTTTCTAGTGGACAGAAAAAAACAATCGTTGCCATTATCTTCTTGGTCTATCAAAACTTTAATTTGTAGTTGCGATATTACCTATATAATAATTTTTGTCAAAAAGGATGATGTGCAGCTATAATGGTGCATTCCTTGAGGAAATAACCCCAAATCTAGTAAGAAATTAGTAAAAAGTACATTTACTTTCTAAAAGTACTTGAAAATAAGTTAAAAACAAAAAACAAATAAATAAAAAAATTAAAAAATGGAGAAGACAAACAGGACTCGAAAATAAACATTACTTCTGTAAAATATTTTTAATGCGTAATGGTGATACTTTTAAATCTAATTTTTCCATAGTGTCTTCCTTCTCCCGTAGAGAGTTTTGTCTACCTTTTTAAAAATAATTTTCTAAATATACTGATCTCATGAAATTTGTAGAACATTTCTCACCAAATTGCAATCACGTTTAAACAAAAAAAGATAAAATTTCCAGAAAATCGCATCAATTTGATTGTGAAAGCTTATGAAGGGTTAACAGTTAACACACTGGTCGCTGCAGTATATCACAACTGTGTATAAAAGCTTTTTTATTACTTTTGTGTATAGTTGATTTAACGCATTGCTATTATTTGAGAAATATTATTTACATAATGAGACTTCAGAAAACAAGCGAGATGTTACTGCGAGCGCGGTTAGTTTCGCTTTGAACCATGTGCTCGTTTTCTACAACGTAACATAAACGAGCCCCACAACCCAATAACACCGGTATTTACCTCCTGCTTCTTCGTCCACCGTACCCTCCTCCGTATCTGCGCGGCGGAGCTCCTCTCCGGCTGTACATGGAGTCCGGGGGTCGACCGTAGCGGGCCATCTGCACCCGAAGCTCCCGTCCGTCGAGCAGCGCGCCGTCCATAGCGTCCATGGCGTCCTCGGCGTCACGCTTGTCGAGGAACCGCACGAAGGCGAATCCGCGGCTCTCCTTGGTGTACCTGTCCCGGGGGATGTACACATCACCCACACGGCCGTACTTCTCAAAGACTCGGCGCAGAGTCTCCGGAGAAGTCCGGTAAGTCAGGTTATCCACTTTGAGGGAGGTCATCCCCTCAACGTCCGGCGGCGCCCTGCCGTAGTTCATTTTCTTCGCCTTCTAGCACAGCCGGGCGGTTAGAGTCAAAACCCGTTGGCCCGTACCGTTAACTAAACGACTACGGTTAGTTTGCAAATCCTCCGTTGGCGTTTTCGGTTCAAAATGTAGCTGATTTTGTTGATTGTTTGGCACTAGTTGTCGTCTCGGCCGCGCGCTGCTTTCACGTGAAATGGCGGCAACAAAGTTTCCTCTTCCCCTTTCTTTGCGCTCGCGGTGGCCTCCTCCGATTGGTTGCTCGAGTGTTCCAAAACCGTTACACTGCCCCCTGTTGCCTGGGAGACGTCGCTAACCTAGACGCTGAAGTTCGCTTCCGATTCGTAGCTAAAGCTGCAGTAGCGAAAGATCCTCAATGTTTTGTACCTTTTAGTGTTGTAAAAGCATGTTAAACATTTAATGTAAAGCACCAACGCTGTCTGAAACCCACTTTTACATTTTTAAAACCTTTAATCTATTTGTGAGAACACACCAAAAAGGAGATTTTTTTTCACATGTGGAACATATTAGACCAAGTCCAGATCAAAATACACAATACTTAAACGGGTCAGATCTGAGCTAGATCATCACAGAGAGGCTAAAGATAACTTTGAACACAATTTCAGATTTGTGAAACACTTATTTTATTTGTGAAAATGCAGAAAAGGGAGATTTCACTGCTTTTCATTTTTTTTTTAGGCCAGGTCCACATCCCAAACCACTGGGCCTATACCTAGGTCAAATCTGTACAAGATCATCCCAGAGAGGCTAAAGGTTATTTAAAGCACAATTTCATATTTGTAAAGCTTATATTCTCCTGTGAACTTCACAATGATGTTTCATGTTACGCACAATTTTCTTTGAGTTTTTAAAACATTTTTTTTCTTAAAAAATCAATCAATACATTGTTTGAAAGAATATACAAATGAGAGTTTATGAAAGAATGTTAAAAATAACAACTTTATAAAGAGGTAAAAAAAAAAAGAAAAGAAAAAAAACTTTACTGCATTTTTAAAATCTAGACCACATTGGACTAGGTCCAAAGCAAAAAATACTTTGACAAACTTGGACGAGATTAGTAGTAGATAGTAGATAGTTTTCTTTTAGTTCTTAGAACGTTCTTCTTAAAGTTCAGGTAACATTTTCTGTAAACATAAAAAATGTTAATTTTTGTTGGGTTTTTTTGTTTGTTAACACATCACATTACATTTAATTTTTTATTTTAAAAAAGTGTAATCTCAGTCCTCAGTAACATGCTCTGAATGTTGCTTTAAAAACGTTCTTCCTTTGTTCTCATGTAACATTACGGGAACATTTTTTTATAGAACATTCTATGATTTGTCACCTCTCAACATCACCAAAACATACTCAGAACGTTACAGTTACAATATTATGTCTTAGTCAGCATTTACCCTTAAAGCAACATTATTTAAAAGATACACATCCTCAAACGTTCTTTGAACATTATATTAAAAACGTTTATTAAACATTATTGCAACTTCTAGGTGATGGAAGCCAATGTTGTGGGAACGTTCCCTGTTAGCTGGGGAGTTACGTTCCCTGTACTAACGAATCGTTAGCTACGAATCGAAAGCTAACTTCAGCGTCGTCTTCTAACGGCTATTTTGGACCATTGACGCCTTTGTTCCGTTTAGTTTAATTTTAAAACACAAAACTAGTTATTTGTTGTGAATTAACGCTTGCTTAGGGTTTATTAAGCCAAGGTTTTGTTCCGGGATGTTTTAGGTCGCTGTGCGACTCTCACAGTTTGATTTTTGTGGCCCTACTTGTTGCGAAAAAAAAACTCTTTATGTGATACTCTTTCTCCGTTGTGAGGGTAAATTGTTGCGCACATATGTCCGGAGGGTAATGTAGTTTTCTGTCGGTGTGTAGTCCTCTCTGCACTGCAGTCAGCGCCACTTTGGCGTAGGAAGGTCACGTTACAAAGTGGGTCGGCACTAGCTGCCGGAGAGAGGAGGACTGCGCAAAAACCACGGCCCGGATTTGTGCTTGCTTGACGTCATGGGGAGCCTCAGACCTCTCTGACAGGATCCGACACCGAGAAGGAGCACCGGGGATGCGCGACCGACAACCAGCGGGCCGGGAGATGTCGACGAGCACACGGCTGTAACGTCAAGCAGAGACACGGAGATTTTGTCCACCATGAGAGCGCCTCTGCGCCGGTAAAGAGCTGAGTTCTGCCTCAAAACGAGCTGTTGACCGGGGAGGGATAAACGGCCGGAGAACTAATCCCCAGGACGGTCACATTCACGGCGGGGCTCGGACCCGATAGAAATGGACAGGGCAGCACGAACTGGATTAAATGGTAGCGAGTGAAAGAGACGAACAAAGCGACCCTGCAGTGTTATGCCCGTTTATCCGTGTGCTCTTCATTTGACTGGAAATGGGAGCTTTAACAAGCAGACAAAACATAGGCGTGGAAGAAGTGGACATACCGTCCAGTTCGGTGTACCGTTATCCACCGAAATCTGGTAAGTGACACAACAACAGGTCACACTGGGGACGGGCAGCTGTTACATGCTCTAATACACGCTTTAAAGCTTACTGCAGATGGTTTATCTTGTGCTTTTATGGGGGGATGGAAAGTAGACATCACCATCAAAACCATCACCATCTTACCTTTTATAGCTGCAGGCCTGCAGGGCATCTGAGCCTTTAACCTGGAGTAGCTACCTGTGGAGAGAGGGGGAAGACCTGCCTTTTCTGTCTTTCAGCTCCACAGATTCAAATTAGACCTTTGCCTCTGTTTAATGTTAATTTATTGCATTTTTCAGCGTGTACTTTAATATATTTCTCGCGCTGCAGCATTGTTGAATTTTCCATGGAGGGATGCTGATTGCAACACAGGGGTACATCTACTTTGATGCATGCATACATGCACATTTGTCCTTTTGCAGAGTGTCAGACACATAATTGGGATTGGCTCTCATTTTAGTGCATCTATGAGCATTTCTTAGCAGAGAGCTGGACTTCATGGCATCATGACTGCCTCAGTCTGTCTGCAGAATAAATAAGTCATGATGGATCCCAAGAGGATGAAAATGAAAAGACCAACATCGCCATTAGCAGCAGACGTTTTGTCTAGAAGTTATTGGTGTGTTCAGTGTACATGAGGGGTTTTTTTTAAAGTGGAAATACTACTGCAACCCATGCTTTTTATTAGCTTTTAATGTATAGTCAATCTTTCGATATATGAAATGCCAAAATAGTGCAAAAATATGTAATTTGTAATTTCAGAATTAAGGCAGATACCTTCCAAGTGCTCCAAAAGAGACATATTTTAAATTTAACAGCTACGAAATACTCAATATTTAAATTTAAACAACACTGAATTCAAAGCTTTTTAAAATGTTTTACTTTGAAAACTACATCTGAATGTATTTGTTCTGAGTTCACCTCTTTAAAATTGAAATAGGAAATTTCCTGATTTGCTGTTTCAGAAGCTGAAATTAAATATATTTTTGTTAACATTCAGAAATTCAAGTTTTAAAATTTTAACAATTAAAATTAAGCTTGCTCAAATGTAATTGGTCAAATTTATATTAAAAAAAATCAAATAGAACATCAGTCAAATGCAACCAATCAAATTCAGATATTAAAGTTGAAAAGTCCTTTCTATTTTTTTGGTCTTTTATTTGCTTCCATTTAAAAGCCAAAAATATAGAGTTTTTATAAAGGTTACATAAAATAAAACAGTGAAAAGCAGAACATCTTTACATTTAAGGCGCTGTGTTTAGAGAATGTTAGCTATATTTGCTTTATAAATTCATTAAATGATCAGATTTTTACAATTGATTGATTTCATGATGTCGTTTTTTTTTAAGTTGATTATTGTGCAGCTAACTGCAATAATTTTAAGACAAATACAATAATAGATCTCTTTCCCGGTTATCAAAAGTCATCATCTTGAACTTATTTTCTCAATTCATTATATTAATCATTTAGTCAATAAAACTTTAGAATAAAGAGAAAAGCGTCCATGATAATTTACAAGAACACAATCTGACATCTGACCAACAGTCCAAACCGAAAGATATTCAGTTTACTATCAGAGAAATTTATGAAAACCAACAAAAATTCACATATGGAATCAAAACGGAAACTTTTTTGTCATTTTTGCTTTAAAAAATTCACATTTTCTGTCCATCCACTTATTGTTTCAGCTCTAATCAAAGCTCATAACACCCATCTGATTATTATCCTGTGTATTTATCCTCTGATCAGTTATTTTTTTGAGTAAAATCATTTGGCAGAAACAGAAGATAATTCATATGTTTTCTTTAGTTTATAATCATCTGAAAATAAGTTGTGTTTTGGTTATTTTAGAAAGAGCTGTTTATTTCTACACAGGGAGCGGGTCCTCGTCTGTGTTGCAATGCCATATTTCTACAGTAGACAGGGCCATTTGAGTTTTCGTGTTTTTGTGTTTTTGTCTTGGTAACGGTAGTTAAAAGCCCCTCTGTGACGAAAGTGTATGAAAAACACCTTTTTTATGCGAAACTTATTTATTCTATAGGCATTTAAACAAAGTTTTGTGGTGGAGTTTATGATGTTACAAATTTAAAAAATTGACAGAAAGATTTTGATTTTTATTATAAATGCATATAGGTTCTAGATATCGGTTTCTGGTTTCATTAACTACTAATAATCGGTATCAAATCGGCCCTGAAAAACCAATATCAGTCAACCCCCTAAAAATCAGGCATCAGCACCTGTATCAAATATACCAAACTTTACTCTTTTTATTCACAAACTGTCCTTTGGACCTGGAGCTGACCTCTGTGTTTTGAGTCCGTCTTGTTATTGTGCCTCTATGTGACAACCTCAGTGTGTTCAGCTCCCCCGCCGGGGTTTAGCCGTAATCCAATATTACCATCACAGAATCATATTGTGAAGAAATGATGTTATTGCTTCTCAATTCTATCAAAGCAAAGACATAAAGTAAATGAAAATCTCTCCGAAAATGAGACCTGGAACAGAATCAGGGACTAGAAGCAGATTTAATTATAGTCAGATGTGAGGTGTTGGGCTTTTTTTCCCTGATATCATAACAATATGTCAGTTTTAAAGTGATATTAGGCACCGAGGAATGAATGAAAGGGAAGAAAACGGCTGCCTTGTGGCTGCCGTTAGCGTCTCTCTCACCATGATTTAGCTGAGTTAGTCCCAGGCTGAATGAATTTGTGATATAACAGTCCTGGTTGCAGCCTGGTGGTGGTGGGAGGGGAGGAAGGTGGCAGCGATGGCTGCTGGTGAAACCGATCTGTCAGCCCCAGTTCCTGTTTCTGGGATCTGGTGACAAAGCCTCGGCCAAGCTCGCCTCTCCCACCTGCTGTAAATAATAATAAGGTGACGAAGACGAGAGAGAGGCAGAGAGAGCGGCGTCACCGTGGCTTTTTTTAGTTCATGATTTGTCGTGTTATGGATTTTTTTTTCTACAGCGTGAATGGCTCTAATATCAGAGCATCCTTCCTCCTCTCCAGCACTAATAAGTGTGAAAGATGCCAGACGAGATGTCCTCCCAGCAGACACACGACTCGCCCGTCCAGCATGTGTTTAAAGACTCCCAACCACCATTACAGTCTTATGATATCAGCTCAACCTGTGATTAAAAGGCAGAACGTATATTTAGTTTTGTTGTCATCCACCCAAAGTCTTGGTAAACAGCTCGGTACACACAATAATAAGTGCCGTCACAGATGCTTTTCAGGAATTCAGTTGTCCTCTTGGAGGAAAAACTCAACCTTTTCACGTCTTTTGTAGTCGTAGCTGCCGCTCGCACTGGATGATTTGAGGATGTAAAGCTGGAGCAGTTTGAGGGTGACTGGAGGTGTCTCTGAATAACAGCGCCAGCAAAATGGTTCAATTATTTAAGGGAAATATCAATATTTCATTCCAGAGAAGTGCACAATGGGTTGAATTTGCATCTGGCAAAAGGGTGATGACTCAAAATTCTCCTCTTTTTGTCCGTTATTGGGACATTGAGGGTTATTGAGGGTTAGATGATGTTTCCATTTATTGAACTTTCCCATGAAAATTGAGACTGTTGCCATTTAGTTTTTGCTCACTAATTAAATAGCTGAAAAAAAAAACAGTTCTTGACACTATGTATCCATCTTCTTTTGTCTTGTTTCAAATTTCGGCCGCATCGATTTATTACGGCAGAATTTTATGTTTTCAAGTGAGAAAAATTAAATTAACTTGACTTAACTTAATTAACTTAAATTGACGTTTCATGTTACGCACAATTTTCTTTGAGTTTTTAAAACATTTTTTTCTTAAAAAAATCAATCAATAAATTGTTTGAAAGAATATACAAATGAGAGTTTATGAAAGAATATAAAAATAACAACTTTATAAAGAAGAAAGACAAATCATTTGTTGATCCTGTGAATTGTACCAGGAATTACATTTGTCAATTTGACACATAATTTTGTAAGTCAAGGAAGTCACAGTTTGTCGTAGCAAGGCCATGTCGTTCTCACTCCTGACGTCTTTGTCAATAACATGTTTTTCAGATGATGAGATGCTTTTTTTAAATTTATTTTTAAATGTAAGTCTCTCTCTGTCTCTCTCTCTGTACAGGCAGTTACTTCGCCAGCCATTTCATCATGGGGGGAGAGAAGTTTGACTCCACTCATCCGGAGGGTTACCTGTTTGGGGAAAACACAGACCTTAACTTCCTGGGGACCAGACCTGTGGCGGTAGGTGTTTTCACACACAAACAGCCGAATTATACGTTAAAAACTCCAATAATGTCACCAAAAGTTAAACCCAGTCGTCACATAATTTTAGATGTTTAACTTTACATTTATTGGGAGTATTTAAAGGAAGACGCAGAGTTGAGATTAAATGTTTTTGTCAGCTGTTCTTTTACAACCTGTAGCTGCACTTTACTAAAAAAAAATACAAACAATTAAAAACTGAAAAAAAACTGCATGATATCCAGATGAATAAAAATAAGAAAGAAATGTGTCCGGAGAGGTCAAGAAGGCTTATACACATGGATGCCCCCTCAACCTGATAACAACAAACAACAACAACAACAGACAAAAATTAGAAAATCACAGGTAGATACAACAAAGGATAAATGACAACAAAGAGCACAGAGCAGAAAAAGTAACCAGTCAGTTAACATTTGAAGAGCACAATGCAAAGATTAAACAAAAAGGATATATATATATATATATATATATATATATATATATATATATATATATATATAGATAGATAGATAGATAGATAGATATATATACATACAGTATAGATAGAAGTATTATATATAAGCATTGTCTGCTATTTATAATCTAGCCATCTATTTTGATTATTGTGTTTTAAAATATGAAAAATATCAAACAATCTGGTGTTATATCTTGAAAATGTCTTGTTTTATTTAACCAGCAGTCTAAAACCAGAGTTAAATAAATCACATTTACATAAAACAGAGAAAATATGCATATCGTCACATTTGAGAAGAAAAAAACTTTTTTTTGCATTTTGGTCCGACAGATGACTTCAGAAATAACTTCATGTTGATCAATCAATCGACCCAAAGGTGTAGCCGTCTCCTCGTCATTAAATCACTGAACAGGAGTTGATACATTTCGGCACCAGAGACTCCTGCAGTGTCAATTAGCAGCTTTCAGCCTGTCACTGATTGAAATTTATTTCAACGTCTCGTCCTGTCAAACTAATTAAAAGTGAAATGACAGCGTGCCGGCTCAGAGAGGCTGATAAGCGGCGGCTCCTTCAGAGGCTTCGTTCAACCTAATCGTGAACCTGAAGGTCAAACTAATGAGAGCTGCAGATCAAAAAGAGCTCGAGTCCGCAGAGGAAAGAGCGAATTCGTCACAGACTGAAAGCCTCGAAGGGAGAAAAGTCCCTGACGAAGTGGAGCTGATACGGAGAGACTGCTAATCTCAGTCGCACGGCTGTTTTTGTCTAGACTGGGGCTAAAATTAGGAGTGCAGTTTTTTCTCCTGATTATGTGGGTGTTTATAATCCTCCTGTGGGCACAGGATGCAGCTGGTGATTTTTTTTTCTTGTATGTGTGTCTAAAGCTTTACCAGCATTATATAATATTTGGTAGTTTCCAAGCAGATGGTGCCGCCGAATCATAAAACCAACCGCAGTTGTTGTGTTCTCAGTCTCCTGCAGCGCTCTACAAATATGATAATGGACGAGGCTATATTTAGGGTTTATTTCTACCAGAAACTCCTGCCCGAAGCACACAGATACATTCAAAATTGATTTTCAGCCATGCGAGCAGCAGTGACGGTCAGTCAGTCCTCTTCATCCCGGACTGAAATATCTAGACAATTATTGGAAGGATTATCATGAAATTAATGATCCCACAGAGGATGAATTTTGTGACCTTGGTGAGGGTTTAACATTGTGTGCTCTGTAGGAAAAAAGACAAAAGACTCAATTGTGAGTGAAGGCGTCATCATTTTTAACTATTATTAAAAAAACCAGAATAGATCTTTTGCTAACAAACTTTGATCAGCTAATGAGTTTTTCAAGATTATCTTGTTATAAATGTGGATTTTTGTGTTTTGTCAGTGAAGTAACTGTACCCATTTTTTGCTAGCATGGCTGTAGTCTGTTGGTACAACGCTGACAAACAGAAAAGAAACAGAGCTTTTGATTTTAGTCTGAGTATGTGTGAGGAAATACGGACTGTGGCTCTGATGTTTCTTGATTTCTAACACGTTATAAGACCCGCAGTGTTACCTGTGAGTCCCTTAATGAATGGTTCTTTCTTTTCAGCATCTGTTACTCCGTGTGTGTTTGCTTGTGTAGTTTACAGGCGTGACTCCCGCTGTGCCCGCATGTGTTTAGGGAGTGAATATGGTGCCATTCACAGCCACACAAATATACACACACACACCACACACACACACACACACACACAGACAGATGAGGGGTTGTAGTGTGGAGGTATCTGACCACATCCTGCATGTTTCTCCTCCAGTGATCCTCAAACCACCTCAGCTCTCCTCTTTCGCTCAGTCAGCAACTTCAGGCTTCAAACACACAACAAGAGTGCTGAGAGTCGGGCCATAGACAGGGTTCGTACGGTCATGAAAAATCTGGAACAGACATGGAATTTGCAAATAGCCCTCTCCAGGCCTGGAAAACTTTTAGAAAACTAAATATATCCTGAAAGTTTTGGAAAAGCTGTGTATTATTTTTTCCACAAACCTGTATTATAACACATAATATGATGTAGGACCGTCGGAAAGTTTGAAAGTTTAAGAGACAAAAACATTGCCTTTTTTGGAAGGCATGTTTTCTTTAAAAATCAGCAAAACATTAAAAAAATGCCAACATTTTTAAAAAGAAAACATTCCTCCCAAACACGGATTTGGAGAGCATGTTCTTAAAAAATCAGCAGTATTACTTTTGTCTTTAACAATGGCCAAAAAAACTTTTCAAACCAAATGGCCAACAATTTTTTTACGAAAGCATGTTTTCTTTAAAAATCATTTAAATCACAAAATAAAACACTTAAGTCCCTTCCCAGTGCTTAAAAAAATATTTGACATTTATTCTATTTTTTGCACCGCTCACTCCCATCTCATCAATAACGAACACTCCCAAAATTATATTCAAACATTCAGTTCTAATCCTGTTCTGAATTCATTTATTTTTATAATAATATATATTTTACAAAGCTATGAATTAGTAATGAAAAAGAACTGATAAGGAAAATCAATGGTCAGAGGTTGTATGGTCTTTAAAATTTGACTCAAAGTCATGGAAAATTCGTGTAAATTAATTGGTAAAAACGTATATGAACCCTGCATAGACTGGGTCAAGTTTAAAGGTTATGTGTCAAATTGACATCAGTTTTTAATATTTGGGTTGCTCACATGAGAAAATTGTGAAAAAGAAGGTATTTCTCATCCTTATCTGTGACTTGACACTATCAGGATCCCCCTGACGTGTTAAACTTCACCCATCTGGTCTTTGAAATGCAGAAAGGCTCTGTTTGACCCTGGCCTGTTTTACACTCCTGTGGTCCCTGCGTGTGCAGAAATGTGCCTAAACACTGTCTGAAGTGTCAGCCTCGTCCCTGGAAAGACACAGTCTGAGCAGATTTTTAGCTGCGGGCTCAGCACTTGTCAGCACGGATCTCGCTGGTGCTGACCAACTGAAAACACTTGTGTTAAGGTTAAAGCAGGAGCAGCCGCGGTCACCGTGTAACCCTGAATTCCCTGCGGTGAAGAGAGGAATGCTGCGGCGGTTTGAGGGAAGATGAATGCCGCTACTTTTCAGTCTCATAACATGTATTTTACATCTATAATTTGTTTTCTTTTTGTTTTCAGTTCCCGTACGCAGCCCCTCCACCTCAGGAACCAGTAAAGACGTTACGAAGCCTTATAAACATCCGCAAGGACACGCTGCGGCTCGTACGGTACGCACCTCTATCCGCCAAAACGTACACCTAACCCCTCATTACACCACTGTTGACTAATTTTATGTCCACTGAGCTTTTTTTAGACAGCAAGCCACAACATCTAATTTAAGGTGTCATGTTCATGCGTGTTTTCACGTTATTCAAACTTTTTTTTAGGAATGACAAAATTATATGTAACAATATAAAATCCAATTACAAAATTCAAACACAAAAGCACAAAATCCTGAAAAAATCACAAACACTTACATACACAAAAAATAATGTTATAACAGATATAAACATGAATTGCACCTGACATATATTTCTCACATGCTTACAGTGTGTGACCCAGTACACCTCACAGGTCCTACTCTATTTAAATTGATCTTTAATTTTATTGTTTGTATTATTTTATTCTCTTACCATTTTTAAAAAAATATTTGAATCTATTTTAATGTATTTTTATTTTAGCTTTTATTGAGCTATTTTATTATTATTATTATTATTAATATTATTATAGCTTTTAATTATTTTAGCTTTCAAAACTAATTATTTATTTTTTATTTTGTCATTATTTGTATTCTTGTTTTGTCTTGAATGTATTTTTATCTAGTTATTTAAATTATTAAATATTTTTAATTTTATTTAATTTATTAAATATATATATATTCTTCATTATTTTACTGTCTCTTATGCATTGGTCTTAAATTGTTACATTGCTGTGTTTTTAATTTTTCTGACATTTCTGTTGTTTTCACAGTCCACATGTTTGATTGATCGGTTGACAAAAAATATGGAGAGCTATTCAAGAAATGACTTCGGATGTGTTCATTACATGACTTTAAACAATGAATCAATCCACCTGTTGCAGATAATTTCTCTGTGATTATTGCGGCTTGGAGCACTCTAACTGGTTTTCATGCCTGTTTTATAAATGCACACTCTTTATGACTCCAACCAGAGTAAATGGAGTTTGGATCTTGCACAGCTTTCTGTTTCCTTCTTTAAAATCATCCTAATCTCCTCTTTCCCGACCCACAGGTGCAGCGAGGACCTGAAGCTGCCGGGTGACGAAGCAGCAGGGAAAAACAGGGCGTGCTACAACGTAGAGTTCACCTTTGACGCCGACACACAGGTGGCCATAACCATCTACTACCAGGCCATAGAAGAGTTTCACAATGGAGTGCCAGTGTAAGTGGAAGCATGCGTCCTGGTGAACAAACAACACTGGATGCATGTAAATAAAAATGATAAAATACACTAAAACAAAGAACTCCTGCACACTGTCACTCACACTTTATTTGGAACAAGAACAACATTTCAGTGCAGAATATTAGTAATATTATTGTGCTGGAGTTCTTTGTGCGATGATAATCAGCCCATGGTCTTCTCCTACGCACCCTCTGACCCTCAGGTGTGCAGAAATTTTGCTTTTTATTGGTAAAATCTAATAACTAATGACTATATCAGTAAAATTGTTTGTGTTACTCTATGTGTATAGACTCCGATGTCTTTAAATCGCAGCTTTATTAATGTGCCTGCTGATTTATCACTGAACACTCAACTGTCTGCAATCAAGAGACTGCACTCACCCGAGACGAGCACTAATTACTTCCACTGAAATGTAGAAAATGCGTAACATTTATTTTGGCATAATATTATCAAGTAGCTTTGCACTGGGAATGCGACGCATCCTTAAAGACTTTATTGTGAGATATTCACTGTGACGCTGTTTTCTCACGATGGATACGCTAAAGTTGAAGTGACATAATCTGTCGTTAGAGAGAAAAAGTCAAATCTTGCATCTCTAGTAAATATCAAAAGAGGAAAATCTGTTGCTTTTCAGTCATCAAAAACAGAAATAGAAATATAGGCTTGTATAGAAGAGGGAAAAAAACAACATTTCCATAAATATATCATGCAGACACTCATAAGTCATTCCAACATGGTCTTACATATCTCATTCATATCATGTATATATTATACATCAGTATTTGCATATCTTGCATAAAGAGCCACCTGTGATTCCAGCGCTGCTCCTGCAGGGTCCAGGAGCTTCCACATCAGAGAATAAAACCTTTAACCCCTTGAAACCTGAGCAAATTGGCTTCAAAAACATGTAACTTCAGAAGACATTAGCTGAAATGAGCAAAGAATAGGTAAAAAGTAACAAAAAATTACCTGACAGTTAGCACACACAAAAAAAATTCTGTCTCTTTCTCTTCTTTCATCCGCTTGTCAAACTGCAGCAGGTATAACCGATCACCTCCTGATATTGATAAGCTGAGTGATCTATCATTCACCCGCATTTTGTCTGTTGACTGTCTGTGCATCCCCTGCAGTTACCTGCCTCAGGACAGCTCTCTGCAGTCTGAGACGGTGCACTTCAAGAGGGGAGTGTGCCAGCAGTTCTGTCTGCCCTCACACACCGTCAACCTCAGCGAGTGGGCCGACGAGGAGGTAGGCAGCTCGCGTCTGTCCGCTGAATACTGAAACGCGCCTGTTCGAGGCTGAGCTGCTGCAAAAACATTTTATACACAAGGTCAGATAGATATCAGCTTTGTCTCTGTCCTCAGCTGCTGTTTGATATGGACAAAGAGGTTTTCCCCATGGTGGTGCAGGCCGTCGTAGACGAGGGGGAAGGTGAGTTTATCCCACCGACGGCCTGATGTTGAAGTTAAGCTGCAGAATTTAAAGCAAAGACGTGTCCGCTGTGTTTTGTCTTTGCAGAACATTTGGGCCACTCTCACATCCTGCTGGCTACGTTTGAGAAGGTAAGAAAGACGCTCTGTATCAGAGAAACTGTGCCAGGCATGATGTGTTTGCAGGAATTTCGGTTTTCAACAGAGATTACCAGGGTGCTCAGATAGAGATTTTTTTTTTCCGTAGCTATTTTGATCATTGATAAATAGTTTGAGTGAATATTTCAATTATAATATGGATAATGTGCTGAGAATATGATACAATGCAATGTATAAAACTAGTATGTTGTTAAAAATATAAATATGCGTGCAAAGCTACAACAATGAACAACAAGATGCACATAAGCAAGAATAGAAATAAGAATATGTATAAAATATACATGAACTGACATCAGCATAAAGACAAATGCTGCTGTGTGGTGTTGAAATAAATCTCGTCTTGTTGGGGAATCATCACACATGAGCGAAATTCATTCATTCTTTTATTCATTAGCCGTAACCGCTTATCCTCTCAGGGGTCGCACGGGGCTGGAGCGTATCCCAGCTGACACCCTGGACAGGGGACAGACTCTCACAGGGCCGACACAGAGACAGACAGACAGACAGACAGACAGACAGACAGACAGCCAGTCACACTCACGTTCACACATACAGCTAATTTTAGAGTCACCAATTAAGCTGCATGTCTTTGGCCTTTGGGAAGAAGCTGGAGAAGTCAGAGAAAACCCACACTGACACAAAGAGAACATGTAGACTCCACACAGACAGCCCCCCCCACCCAAAATTCAAACCCCCCCCCAGCCCACCCCGTCCCAGGCTTACCCTATATTAGATAAAACAATTAATAGCCGAAATACGTTGTCTCATGAGTGCTCATTAGCAAGAACTCCGATCCCTCGTTTCTTTTGGGAGAAGATTCAAACTGCTCTCTGATGTCAAACATGCACATGTAGGAACAAAAGAAGTCCTCTACACCGAGTGACAGTTCAGTCAAGTGTCGGTCAAATATAAACAATGCATATGAATAAAAAATAAAGGGACTTTTTGGAATACATTAGACAAAATAGTCAATAACTGTTGCTTATTTGACAGCACATGGACGGGAGTTACTGTGTGAAGCCTCTGAAGCAGAAACAGGTGGTGAGTACACCTTCTTTTCTACTGTCTTCCTTTATTGTAACTTTTTTTTTTGCGTTTTTGAAAGACAAAGACATACCAAAGCTTTATTTCTCTCTTGAACATCACGCCTGATCCCACGAGACCTGCAGCCTTTATTTTTCGCTGTGTTCCCTCTCCCAGGTGGATGGAGTGAGTTATCTACTGCAGGAGATCTACGGGATCGAGAACAAATACAACAGCCAAGAATCAAAGGTAAGTATCACACGACAGGCTTTTCTGTCTGATCATCTTTGAGTGCGTCACAATTGAAACGGCAGTGCAGCAAAATAAATCAGTGTAACTGTCAGGCTGTAGTTGGCTGGATGACTCTTTGTTCCTACCATTTAACTGTTTGGGTTTTTTTTCTCTCCAGGTTGCTGACGATGAGATCAGTGACAACAGTGCAGAGTGTGTGGTGTGTTTGTCGGATGTGCGAGACACACTCATCCTGCCGTGCAGACACCTGTGTCTCTGCAACGCCTGCGCCGACACTCTGCGCTACCAGGCCAACTGCTGCCCCATCTGCAGACTGCGTGAGTTCCAACCAACGATGACGAATTTCTTTCCAAAATGAGAAAATGATTTAATTTGATACAAGCTGCCTCCCAAGCAAAACCTGGATCGACATCACTCTTCTTATGCTGCATTCACATGCCTTTCACTAGTAATTTAGCCAAAAAAATGTGGTGAAAAGGGTGAAGAAAAATGATATTATTAAAAAAATCTGCAGGAGAAATGTCTGTAGAACCATATTTGGAACGATCATAAATTAATATTTTTAAAATTATTTTACAGAATTGTTAGAATTTTAAGCACCTTGTATTTAGGTAATTTCCTTGTTTTTTGTGTTTTTTATTTCCAGCTTTACTGTCTTTTTTTGTATGCTAATTTTGAGGTAATTGTCTTGTACTTTTTAATAATTACTTGCTCAATTCTGGGTCATTTAATCTCTTTTAAGATAATTTTTTGGCTTTTTGCCTTAATTTGACAGGACAAGGGGAAGCAGAAAAGGGCAGGTAGTGAGGGGATGACATGCAGCATTTTATTAAAATTATTTAATTTGCAGAATGTTAAACATTGTTGCCTGGCAGGAATCACAGTTGAAGTTTTTTAGACAATTAAAAGAAGAAGTGCACTTTTTTTTTATGTCTGCCCACTGACAGGCAAATTCACAAAAGAGTTGCACAATTTTGCGGCAGTTAAACCTGCACAAGGAAGACAAAAAGAAAGCCTGTAGTTGTTTAAGAACCTGCTAACGCTGAAATGCACTGGTAGTTTGTTTACCTCAACGCTATATCTTCAACGTCATCTCGGCTTCAAAAGACATCCATGTAAATGCCGTAATATTAGATATACAGAGTTTTTTAATCTCTTTTTATTGTCATATGTTGTTCCTTAAAGCATTCAGAGCTCTGCTGCAGATCCGAGCCATGAGGAAGAAACTCAGTCCTTTGTCACCCACCAGCTTTAACCCCGTCATCACTTCACAGACCTCTGACTCGGAGGAACACTCAGTAAGACAGAGCTGACACAAAAAATAACACATTAAATATAAAAAAAATTACAATAATTCCCAGTAATCTCACCAGTGTCCTCTCCTGGTCTGCAGGCGTCGGAGCACATCCCTCCAGGCTACGAGGTGGTGTCTCTCCTGGAGGCGCTGAACGGCCCCCTCAACACCTCCGTTGTGAATCCTCCCCCTCTCCACTCGGGTCCCAGCCACGTCTCCGGAGTGCTGCCTCCGTACAGCAGCGAGCCTCACCCGGCGCCGGCCCGCTCGCTCTCCCCTCTAGACCACTCCAACTCCAGTCAGGGACTCAAACTCAAGAAGAGCGGATCGAAGTGAGTCGCAATGATGGGCAGAGTTTGCTTTTGTCACTTTTTAGGCCGATCTATACTCTTTTCACGTACGAAAATAGATTTATAGACTGTCACTGCCCTCATACTCTACAGTGCATCCTTTATGTTGCCATGGATACAGCCAATAGAGGGCAGATTTCAGATTTTCTGAAAACATGACAAAGGTGAAGGAGGTCATAATAATGTATCTTTTAACAGAGACAGGGTTACAGATGGCGGTGGTCTGTGGACCCATTAATTCCTAAAAAAAAAAAAGTGACCATATGGTCGTGCATATTTTATTTTCTCAACAAACACTTATTTACATTTTTCAAATTACTGTATACCAAAGTTTTTTCATGTGCCCCCCAGTTAGTGCCCCCAAGGGTGACGTTAGCCATGGTTTGAATCACTGCTATAGTCTACACTCTTATTGTTATATCTCGAGTATGTCTAAATAAAGAGAAAGTTTATGCAAAAAAAAAAGCTGCTGATTTTGTGCTACAGTTTCCAAAAATGATAAAGAAGAAAAAAACATAAGGTATGGACGGCTATGTTTCCATACACAATCTAAACCTGTGTTTGCACTCAAATTTACATTTGTCTAAAACTATTTTTTTAGTTTTTTGTGCCATTGTTTTTTTTTTAATCTCATTTGGAGCATAAAAAGAAAAAAAAACTTTTTAACTGGCTTTTTAAATAGAAACAGTGTTTCTCATTATAACCTCATCCTGCTGACATAAATGTTTTTTAACTGTCCCCGTGTTGTTACAGTTCGGGTACAGGTGCATTAAACCCACTCCTGTTATTTCTGTCTGAAGCTCGATTTTTATGTTTATTTTAGGTCACTTTCCCAGAATTCCTCTGTGCTTCCTGAAGAGGAAGATGAGAAGTCTTGCAGCGAATCAGAGGCGTGTCGCCACAAACTCACCGTGGACCAGCAGGAGGTGTGTGTGTGTGTGTCAGTGTGTGTGAGGCAAACAAAAAAAATACAGAATTATTCTTCCTGGTGTCAAGTATCGTCAAATGCTGTGGATGTGTGTGCGTTTTTTGTTTGTGTGTTTGTGTTTGGAGGATCATGTGGCGTCTTGAGCTCCTCTCTTACCGCCGCTCTCGTTGTTTTACAGAACGGAGTGACTCCAGACAGCGAGAACCTGACTCTCTCCTCGTCTGGAGCCATCGACCAGTCGTCCTGCACGGGAACACCGCTCTCCTCCACCATCACCTCCCCTGAAGGTACACACACAGGCACGCGCATACACACACACACACACACACACACACACACACACACACACACACACACACACACACACACACACACACACACACACACACACACACACACACGTTTGTCTCAACATACTTACCCTAAACAAGGGGACCAGGGATGCTTCTAACAGCGAGACGGTTTTAACAGCACCACTTCCACCGAGAACGAATGACCTAAGAGTCATGTTATCCATTTCTTGTTTAACCACTTCCTTACTGACCTTGAATGTGAAATTTCATAACTGCATGAAAAAGTATGCAGATTTTACGGTAAAAAAAACGGATTTTCAGGTATGAGAGTATTTTTTTTTTTATATTTTAAATTTTGTACTGATACTGTTGAAGTTAGAATAATGGAACTTGTTTAAGATTAAAGAATACTGTCAAAAGGCCCAGACACACCAAACTGATATCAAAGAACTAGCGGCAACGAAGGCCAACTATTGATAAGCGGAGGCGACCACTGTCTGTAATCGACATTCAAAAAAAACAGAAAACCGACTGTACAAATTCAAGATGCCAGTTAGCCCGACTGAACATGATATTTATTGTGCACTTGTGAACAGCAACACAAACAATTAGGAACTGTGTCTGCTGAAGAGCTCAATGGCTAAAAACATAAACGTACCTAATATGACAAGTTTTTTATTTTTATATCTCACTCCCTCTTCACTTTAATCCTTAATTTGCTTTCCTCACTTCTTTTTCTCCTCTCGTGCACTGAGTTGAACTGCCGATCAGAGTGATCAATCATCTCCTCCTTACATTCAACATGATGAATCAGCCGAAAAATAGCTGACAAGGGCCAGCTAGTGCCAGTGGTGCGAGACATGTCAAAAACTTGTGTGAAAGATGCTTATCTATGGCTGACAGATTGTGGCCCGCACACACACAGAACCAAATTCTGGAGTAGCACTGGAACAATGAATGTTGTTGTTATTTCCTATATGCAAAATATATGTTTATTTTTTCATGCTTCATACCGTATATACTGTAGTAGATGCTCATAATGTACTGAAGCCTCTTTCAAACACACTTCCTGTTAGATATATGTGATTTTTACATGTCAGTCTTACGTCTTCACTTTAATGTGAAAGCCTCAGCAGCAGTCAAGGTTGCACCTTGCTCATAAATATTTTCCAACTTAAGGCATGCCAAGGGCGAAAAACTTAAAAAGGCCTTGAGTCTGTTTCTGCAACAGACCTAATAAGATTTCTGTATCACTTTCAGCGCGGCACAAGTCTGAATTTACTGTCGGATTACCAGTCTTTCTGAGGACCCCCCAAAAACCTTACAATGCTTGAATTCATTCATCTAAAAATAAGGCCTTAATTGGCAATAAAGTGTCTTAAAATCATTTTTCAAAAGTCTTAAAATGCTAAGAAACTAAAAGTAGGATTTTTTGTATTGTTTTTTTCTGGTGTTGCACCGTAAAATCTCAAACTAACTGGAAACATCTGTTAAATTTTTTTTTTTGTTTTTAAGCCCCTCTCCGTATGAGTATTAAAGCAGTGGAATAATCCCACTTAAAGAGTGAGACACACAAATTAAATGATAAAAATCACCAATAAATGCTAGGTTTTTCCCAGTTCTAACCAGATGTAACTTTTTAAGTGGACCAAAATGCGTAATGTTTTATATTGCAATAAACATTTAAAAAAAAAATTGGTTCTTCTTTTTCAGTTTTGGTTATTATAAAATTGGTTTTAAATTTCACCCTAGGTAAAGGTAAAACCTGCAGAGAGAGAGAGAAATTGAATCTCATTCTGCCTTTCAACATCTTTCAGTCTTCATCTCTTAAGAGTATTAACATAAATAAAATCTGCTTTATAAACAATAAGAAACTGTGAATGAGCCCTTTTTAAGAGATTCATCTCAGTCTATAAAAACTATTTTCACAGTGCCAGCAGGGCGGAGGAGGTTACAAAACCTCCAGACGCTGCATGGAGCATTTTAACATAAATAAATCGTAAGCTTTTAACACCTCCGCATTTTACATTCGTGCCACTGGATCTGATCTGATGGGAAATCAGCTGGATGACTTTTCAGCACAAAACAGGAAGAGAGGGCTGTTGTTCCAGCTGGAATAAAAGGCTCAATGAAACAGTCGCTTCAGACACGTTTATCCTCTAATACTAAGCTAATCGTGGTGTTGTTGGCTTCCATGTCGTGCCGATGACAGAGGAGTAAAGTTAGGAGTAAAGTTAGGCAAAAGAAACCAGGATACTCTGAGCTTTAGACCTAGTTCACACATTTAAGGGGAAAATTAGAAATGTCACTTTTTCTGTGTTTTGACCTTTTGCTCACATGCAGACTGTGTTTTATGGCTCTGACACACCAAGCAGACTGACGGCTATCTGTCAATATTTGGCCGTCGGTGAGCGTCTGTCACTTTTGTTTTTGTGGAGTGTGCTCCTTTGTGACCTGGTTTTTGGCTGATTCAGCGTGATGAATCAGCGGCAGAGACGCCGGGACTCGTTGGTGCGAGAAATCACTCTGATTTTCAGTTCAGCTCAACATACGAAAAGATAAAAGGAAGTGAGGAAAGCAGCGTTTCATGTCATAGTGCCAGACGTATTAGCCAACTCTGTGGAGTGGGCGGATTCAAAGGTCTGCACCCTGGAAAGTGCTGGGAGGCATATTTTTGCACTTTAGACAGAGTCAGGCTAGTTTTATGCTAAGTGATGCTAATCAACCTCCAGACTTTAGCTCCACACTTTGTGCACAGAAATGGGAGTGTTATAGATCTTTTCGTATAATTCCCAGAAAGATGGTGAGTTACTGTAGCGCTTCCTTCCTAAAAATTTCTTCTTTGCCCATTATTCTAAAAGAACAATAATCTGCATTTTGTGCTGGTGGTAGTTCTGTGAGAGTAGGGATCACTTATTTTAATAAATGGTGGAAATCTGACTGGGCACCAAAAGAAAAGGTCGTTTGACCCCGAGCCCGCCCGTGATGTGTGTCTCCGTGTGTCTGTCAGACCCAGTGAGCTGCAGCCTGGTCCAGTCAGTGATGTCCATGGCCTCGTCCCACTCGCAGCACTCCCACATCAGCACTGACACCATGTCCTCCATGTCAGGGTCCTACCTGGCCGGGGCCGATGGCGAGCCCGGGGGGGACGAGGGGGGAGACGCCGAGGGCGAGGAGAACCAGGACGCCACCATGGAGAGCCGAGGACCATCGCAGCAGGACGGGGTGAGGAATCTATCGATGTCGAGATGGATGGAGGTGAAATTTGGCAAAATCCTGAATTTAATTGTAAACGTTTTGTCTCCTAATTGGACAGGAGTTTTCCCAGGAGCCAAAGGAACAAAACTACTCAGTGGCTGTAGAGGAGCAGGACTCAGAGGTGAGAGCACAGCAGTATTTATGCTTCTTGTTTTATGTATTTATCTAACTTTTACAAAGTTTTACAAAGCTTTTTTTCTGTTTTCTTCAGGGAAACGACGTCACTGAAGAGGACTGCTCCTCGCCATCTAATGGAAAAGGTAACTATGGTGACCATTGCTCACCTTTCACCTCAGACCCCCCCCCTCCCTTTGCATTTTGTTGCTCTCAGGCCATGTAAAAAAAAAAAAAAAAAAAAAAAAAAACACCTTTTCATACAAACTAAGGAAGGAGTGGTCGATCTAAATATGTTTGCTGTCTGTAAATCTTTTTTAATCATGGCTGAGTAATGACAACCCTTTCAAAATAAAGGGTTTATATGTCAGACATGTCCTTTAGATGGGCAGTTTCTTTCAAATTGCACGAAACGTTGGCTGAAACCACCACGACATGCAGCATCTGGACTGGAGTGAATGGCTTCTCATGCAGTTTGTGTGCACCAGAACCTCGGTCTGCTTCACAGTAAAGTCTCAACTCTCCTTATTAAAATATTGTCACTGACTGTCCCAGTGCGGTCTTTACCTGTGGTCACAAAACTGGACTGTATGTGGCGAAGACCGGCTCCCCAAATCTGAATCATTGACTCCGTTATGTCGTAGACTGTGACCACACAAGACACCAGAAAGCCCAAAGATACCGTCTGAGTCCCACCGCAGGAAACAGTCCTTTCACTCCTAATTTGTGAAGAGATAGACGGGAACATTAACTGCCTCAGGCTGTGTACTAACTCAGAGACTGGATCCTCCCAAGTCTGCATTTCAAAACCGAGTACATCATAACAACAGGCCCTTTCCAATTCAAAGGTTTCTCCAAATCTTTTAGAGAAATACAAGTTTGTTTGTTTTTTAGATTTATATCACGTTTCAGCTCATTGTTTAGATGTCCAGTGGCATGTCCAGACTTTTTTTCTGCCAAAAAATTATAGTTTTTGTGAGTTTAACAGCAAACGTGATGTGAAAATGACTCTATACTTCATTACTCAGCACAGCTCTGTCAAAAGTGCCTTTAAATAAATAAGTATTGTACTAAAAGAGACCAAACTGATATCAACCCTGCATCTTTCAGATAGAGGATCCAGCTTCTGAATGATTACACAGCTGACAAGTCCGACAGTGAAAAGTGTCTTGGAGTGACTTTTGTTTATGTGCTTCCCCTATTTTTCCCCTATTTCCTTATTGGTGAATTTTATAACCCGTAATCAAGTAACCGGCTACAGCATCGACTGATTCGGAGCATCCATTTATTCGCAACAGGAAATGAGCATGCACAGGCGTTGTGTGGTGTGCAGATGAGGTTCTGCTGCGACTGGCTTGCATTTGCATGATTTGCCCCTCTGTGTTTCTGTGTATGTTTGTGTGCATGTTTATGTGTGCCTGTGTATTTACTGTATGTGTATGAGGTTTAATATTTACGTGTTTGTGCTCCAAGAAAAGCTCTGCACCATTCGCTTTTTAGCTGCTGCATCATGAAGTGAAGGCTTCTTCTGCCATCTGTGTGTGTGTGTGTGTGTGTGTTTGTGTGTGTGTGTGTGTGTGTGTGCCCGCATGTGTGTGAAAGAGAGACTGATGGAGGACTAAAGAAAGTGTTGCTGTGGTGTGAGAGTGTGAGTCAATGACCAGTAAGGCTTGAAGTGAAAATAACAAGGTCACCCTCATAAGGAAACAGTTTGAAACTTGTAAATGTAAATTAGTTTCTCTGTGGATTGTGTGTGTGTGTGTGTGTCTGTGTGTGTGTGCCACCTGGGGCCAGACTGAAACAATCTACCTGTGAGTTACCGAATGACCTTTCAGTTCTTTAGGAGCCGAGCGGACCTGTGCTGCCTGACAGACTGTGAATGTGCACACGCGCTGTAGGATGTGTGTTTGCATCTTGTGCACCAGCAGCACTGCCAGACAGCTTCTGTATGTGCCCTGTCTGTGTCTCTGTGCTGAGCTGCCAATCATCCAGTCATCTTCTTCCTCATTAGCACACACACATGCTGCATACACACACACACACACACACACACACACTCAGGCTTGCTGCAGGCATGAGGCACTTGATGAAACATGTCAGTATCTGTTATCTGGCCATGCTGGGAAAGGCAGAATTGTTAGTATAAATTGTCTGGATCAGCTTTTTTCCTCTTTTGTAGGCTTACCTAATTAATGAGAAAATGGACACAAAATCAGGCAATCATTCACTCCAGTGTGTTGTGATTCAGTTTCAGAAAACACTGCATTAAGTGATGAGAGAAAAAAAGAAAATAAATGAGAACCAAGTGGCAGTTTTGAAATAAAACTGCAGGTAATTGTAATGATACAAGTCTGGAGGTTATGTTAAAATTTGTAAAATTCATGGAAAAAAACAAAATATAACATAAAATATAAATTTATGGAGTAAACATGAACATTTTTTTTCTTTGTCATTTAATTTATATTTATTTCATATATATTTGTTTATAATTATATATGATTTTTTAATATTTTATGTATTTTCATTTATTTATATTTTAATTTTATGTTTTAAAAAACTATTTTTATCCTTACTTTAATTATTTTTATTTAATTGCAGTTAATCAGATTGGGGTGTGTTAAAAATCTGCACATAGAAGAAAAATTAAAAAGTGGGAAATGTGGAAAAAATATGGTTTACGTTCTTATTATCAGGGTATCTATATATTTCACTGTATGTCAGGATAAAATGTAATTTCTGGAAAATCTTTAGAAGAACTGTTTATTATTATTTTATTGTGTTGATTAAAAAAATCATCACACTGATGCAAAGATATAAAAAGCACCACACACTTACCATCACACATTGTATATCACCTCTTTAATTAAAAAAAAAAATGTGTAATTGCAATTTTAAAAGCTGAATTTAATTTTTTTTAAATTGTGTGTATGATCACTAGGGTTGCAAATTTTAAGCACTTACCTTAATCGGTTATTGGTAAAATGAACACTTGATTCACTGATTAATTATTATTTGAAAAACAGTAATCTGAATTTTTTTTTTTTTTATGAAATTCGAATTTTGGATATGAATTTATGAACACTGATGAAAATTTGTTCATATTCACATCAAGATCAAGAAATTTCCGCTTTTAATTTCAAAATTTAATTTATTCTTAGTTTTTTAATTCAGAACAAATAAATGAAGATAAATGGTTTTCAAAGTAAAATATTTCAATGCTATGAATTCAGTGGTCTTTTAAGGTCAATGTTAAGGCTAATTAAAACACTTATGTCTCATATTTGCTTCCATAAACGTCTGCCTAAGACACTGAGGATCAGAGCAAATGAGCTGATTTTGTTGTCCCTAAGACTGTGTCCTTGATCTCTGACGTCTACGTCAGACTCATGGTGTTGAAATGCAGAAATATTCTGTCATTTGTTATTTTAATGATGCCGTTCCAGCATGGCCGACCTCACCCCTCCACCTCTGACACCCTCCTCTCACCCTGCCTGTCCCCCCTCCTCCTCCTCCTCCCCCTGCTGTGCCTGGCTGCTCTTGTTTGACCTTTGCCCTCGCTTGCAGGTGGGCGGAGCAGGTGTCCAGAGTTGGCCAATAACAATCAGGGCGTCGCCCTCTGTGACACGCCCTCTTTGGGGTTGGATAATGAGCAGGCTCCCGACAGCCGATTCGCCGGTGAGTGGCAACCTCTCGAACATGGACCGATGAGAGCTGAGGACTGGGCATGAGAGTGAGGGGGGGAAGTGAGGACGATGAGCGGGGGTAGCACAGAAAGAGTGCATGAGTCAGAAGAAATAAGGATTTCTGACACATTTACTAACACGCTGATGCAAATTAAAGCTAGAAAGAAACGATAAAAACAACATAAATGCTTAATTTAGCAGCAGTTAGTGACTATCATTGCCCAGCATGAAGATCCGGAGCCTTCCTTCTTCTCTTCATCCCTACCCTTTGGTGTTGTGGTGCTTCATGGCTTTTTCAGTAGCGGATAGCTGTGCACTTTCTCCCTCCTCTCCCTCCTTTAGCTCCAGCCCTGGTGTGTGCGTGTGTGTGTGTGTGTGTTTGTGTGTGAGTGCATCGTATCGTGCGTCTGACGAGCGCTTTCTGCATGCTGGTGTTTTCTCCCTGTGTGTGCAAAAGAGAGAAAAGGTCCATCCCAGAGTTTGAAGTTCATGTTCAGCGTCTGCCAGCTCCGAGCCGCTTTGCCAAAACATCTGCAACTCATTCTCACGGCCCTCCATCCTCCCTCCCTCCCTCCCCTCGTCCTCTCCTAATCCTCCTCCCTGCTTCCTAACACTCGGCGGGCTACTGCGATGAGAGCTAAAGGTGTCAATCTAGATTTACTATATTTTAATGTTTTGGTCGTTTAACAGTTTCGAGTTCAAACTTGCTCCACAGCCTTTAGCTCTGCATCCGTCTCGTAGCCCTCTTAAACCCCGATTTCATCCCCTCAGACCCGACATCACGCCTTTGGTCTTTTATGGTGGATGGTGTGACATGTTTTCTCTTTCTGTGTCGTAAAAGTGTTCTGTTATCTCTCTGTTTCTCTCCTTTTCCCCACCGTCATTCTTCACATCTTCTGCTGTCTTCCCCTGGACTTTTTTTCCTTCCTCTCTGTCTCTCTCTTCTCTCCTTTGTCTCTTTTCCTTCTTTCGCCTTCTTTCGGATGGACAGATGAGGAGTCGTGCCCAGTGCACATTGAGGACTAGGTATGGAGTAATGGCTAGATGGTAGCTCAGACTCCGGGGTCATATATTGTAGTTTGCATGCACCAGAACAATTTTTTTTAAAAATTTGCATTATAAGATCTGACAAAAAATACAGGAAACTAATTGTCTTAATAAAAGTCGAATTAAATGTATAGACTTTACTATTTTTTTTGTTCAAGAAGGAAATGAACACAGCATGTTTGTTTGTTTTAAGGCTGTTCTGTTTCTGATTCTCTCGTACGTTATATTTTCTGATTGCACAGTAACAGTTAAGGTGAGGCAGCTTTCGCTGCTGATGTTATTCATTATTCATATTCTCTGTGGTCAAGACCTAAAAGTATCAATAATTGATTTTATTCCCCGGTTAATAATTACCGTTATTCCCTGCAAGTCAGGACCATGATGGTTTGTGAGTGTTTGAGTTGCTTTTAACTGAAGTGACCTTCATTTCAGGACACGACTGCAGTGTAATGCACAGTGAAGAAATGTGCAATGTGTGATTATCTTGGGTCCAAATTACAGCTGTATAATATGCAATTTCTACAAAGTTTTGTGCAGATGAAGAAAAGTAGAGCATCCTGTCCTTTTGCAAAGGAAAAAGACAGCCAGTCTCAGTTTTAAGGATGATAACTGATCATGTTTTATCCAGATATGCGTATTGATCATTATGCTGCACCGAGAGAGTCCAGGATGCTGGTCTCCAGACTGCAGATCCAAACAAGACTGCAGGATGAGTCAGCAAATATGTATTAATAATTTACAGGATGAGAAGAGAGAGGGAGTTTGATCCATAAATACTCAGAAATGCTTTCTGTGACACGGATTTTGACATACACCAAAAAGTCCAGGTAAAACAAAATCAGTGATTTCTTTCTCAACACATCATACATAGCAGAAAATATTTGTTGAAAACATGAAAAGACTGAAAGCACAGGCGGCTTCCTTAGCAACCACAGTAACCTCCTGACCTGTGCTCTCACCTGTTTTATATTTTTATGGAAATATGTTTGTTTTTATTATAAAATCCCAACTTTATAAAAACCCAAATTGCAACTTTTGTCTTTTAAAACTAACGACAAAAACTAAGGAAAAAACGACTTTATTCTTGTAATAACCGTATGCTCGAAATTTACCCTTTTCTTTTCTTTAACATGGCCCTAATCCTCCAATCTAGGCATGAGGGTGAGTTGATGATGACTAAATTGTCATGTTTAGATGAATTATCCCTTTAAGCTACATGCTTCATCATTTATTCTTATGATGCAATGGAGCGAAAAAGAAAAGCCTCTTCTATTTGTCTTTTTTTTCTTAAAAATTAGTTGCCGATCAATGGGTATTGGGCTCTTGAAAGCAAAACTAACCATCCCCGCTTTTGGTGTTGGGACATGAATTTACAGCGGTGAAATACAACTGTGTCCTGAAACGTTTGATGAAATGTCTTTTGGATTTACATCATAAACCTCTCTGTCTCTCCTGTCTCTGTCTCTGTCTTTCTCTCCGTGTCTCCCTCTCTGTCTCTTTTTTTCTCTCTCCCTCTCTCTCTCCGTCAGGTCTGATGTATCTTGGGGGTTACCGGCCTGTTTTGGAGCCCCTCCCCCACCACACCTCCACCAGCAACATCAACCTGGAGGAGCAGGGGGCCGAGAACCGGGACGGCCAGAGTCCCAAACATCCTCGCCGCGGACCACTCATTGTGTAACACACCCAGACAAACACACACACACACACACACACACACAAAATTACACAGACTTCTCCGTCCGGAGTCAGCTCTTCTTACCCTGCCATAGCGCTGCATCGCTGGATACTGTCCTCACTGAGCAGGGAAACCCCACCTCCGCCTCCATCCGCCTGAACACCTCCTAGATTGATTGCTGGAAACTCCTCTCGTGTGAAAGAGGAGGAAGAGGAACAGAAGGACATCACATCTGTCGTCTGTGCACTTTTATCTCACAGGACATTTCTTTGCTTTTTGTCTGTGACCTAACTTGTGGGATTGTTTAGCCGACCGCTACGTTATTATTTATTACTGTAGGTTTAACCAATCAGAGCTGTGTATTGTGACACTATGCTGCTCCTCTCCTCCGTTTTCCTCTCCTCTATTACCAGCCAAACAGTCAGGGGCTACTGTGATCGGCAATCGGATTTATTACTAATGTACTTGTAATTCTTCTCTCTTATAAACTGTATGTTGAGTGAGTGTTGCGGGCACGATTTAAAAAGTCAGCTCACACCGGACTACCTTATAGCAAAGTGCTGACTCCTCTCCTCTGATCAGGGAGCTCTCGTCTCGCACGCAGCTTTCGACCTCTGCTGATGTTTTTTCCTCTCATTCCCGCCACGATTTTTCAACCTTGTGCTGAGTGCGAAGCGGTTGGACTCGCGAGGTTGGCGGAAGAGCCAAGAAATGGCGGCCAAACTGAACAGAAATTGACTGAAAAATTGTCACACCGAATGTGGATCTCTAAGAAGGGGAATGTACGAGACATTTGAACTGGAATTAAACTCAAACTTTGAACTTGTTCTCCAAACACACACCACGCCATCCTCTCCTGCAGCATCACCTTAGCATGTCAGTATTATCGTAGTGCAACTGGAAACCAACACGTACCACCAAGCAATAAAGAGGCTGAAGCTGCATCTCCTTTTTCTCCTGCAGGAGGACGCTCATGTGCAGTTCAAACAAAAACTGTGTTTGCACTGGCCTGTTACATTCAATGTTATTTTTTATTTTAATTTTGCCATTGTAAAAGGATTTATTGTTGTTAGGAGTCGACCGATATTGGTTTTTCAGGGCCATTACGATACTGATTATTAGTAGTTAATGAGATAACCAATATGCATTTACAATGAAAATGTCAATATTTCGACAACTTCAACACAAAACTTTGTTAAAATGCCTTTCGCAGATGTTTAATCAAAACTGAAATAAATGAATTAAATAAATAAATAAATAAAAATAGCTTTAGTTACTCCCATGCTGACACTTTATTTGCACTTTTAAATTAATTTTATTGGAGGTCATTGAAATAAAACACAGATACAGATAATGCAAAATGCCAAATATCAGCTCCAATAATCGCCCAGGCCAGTAATCTGTCGACCCCTAATTGTGATAAAACATCAAACAGTGAATCTGAGATTTAGGCCATACTGTGGTTAGCTGGCATTTTCCTCATCTTCATATAATTCTCACCCTGACGAGCCCTATCCTCCTCGTTTGTGAAGCTTTTAGTTTTTGGGGTTTTTTTTGTATAACTTTAATGTATAGCTCACCTGTTGTCGATGTTCTCCGTTCCCGTGTTTTAATTTGTTGCAAAACACTGTGTCGTTTGTTAGAATGTGGATGAAAATATGTGAAAAATTTGTTTACACACTCGCGCACACATGCGCGCTCACGAATAACTGAAAAGGGACAATATCAACATTTAATGCACTATTAGCTGTTTCCTAGACGACACACTTTGCGGTGCATGAGGCGATAGTAGAGTAAGCATGTTAGTCTAGGTCAGCCCGCACCCTCCTGTAGAAAACTTGATGATGGATCACTGCACACACAAAAAGCCGGACCATATCCTTCTGCAGTGTTATATATCCGTTGCTGGCTCCCTTTTCCTCGGCCCGAACTGTTCGGGTCAAGAGGACTGCACTACTATATCCAAGCTGCAAACAGTCACGTGATCACAGTCCGAATGTGTAGATGAAGTCGTTCTCTGGCACCAGTCGCAGAATGATATCAAAGGAATGGGTCCGAAATCTGTACGACCCTCACTTTTCTAGAACTATGAGTGAAAACGTCAAAGAAAACATTAAACGGATAATAAAGTTTTTGCAACTAAACGCTCACTGAGTGATTTCCTGTTGATTTTTAATGAGAAAGATTCACCAATCAGGGCAGGGTTTTGTTTCAGTTCAAAACACAAAAAAACAAGTGACAGCCTTTAACTTTTTTAACCCTTCAACACCTGGACTGTCATTAGTTTTCTTGTGCTGCATTTAGATGCCTTTCACAAGCATTTTAACCTGTGAAACCTGGAAAATTTGGTTTGATTTCTTTCAACATGCAGGAAAAATATATGGAGCAACTTGGCAAAAAATATCCCACAACTTTTTGGCTTTTGCCTACTAGTTCTTTAATGTTGGTTTGGTGCGTCTGGGCCTTTAGTACATTTACAGCTACAACTTGTGTCCTTTGCTGTTTTTGTTGTCAAAAGATGTGTCTGGTCACACAAAACTGCTAAAAATTAGTAATCACTTGGTCACTTAGAGCGGGTTACAGCAGCTGTGTCAGAGTCTGTTTTGATTAAAATGGGGCAGTTTGAGCAGGTAGGATCTCATAACCCGACTTCTGATTTCAGCGTCTATGTCTTCATCTGGTGGCTGAAAATGGTAATACCATGACATAGCTGCTAATATTTCAGCCATATTAGCCTCATTTAGCCATATTCAAGCCATTTATAATGGTTTTCTGTAAATGGGAACATGTATAGCGAGGATACAAATCTTTACACAAATGACAGGAGGCCAAGGGCCAAGGCCAAGTTTTTTTTTTTGTTTATCTTTAACTTTTAATCGTAACAAATTAATTGTGACAAATTGGTTTTCTGTCATACAGCAAACCAGAGGGATCAAAATTAAGATTAGAGTTCAAAGTAAACTTGCTTTCTTTAAAAAATTTTAAGTCTATACAGTGTTTTTGTTCTTGACATTTTTTAGTAAGGGCCATACTGCTTGAGATCAACAATACACTGATCAAAGCAGGGTTTGGAGTCAGACCACGATTGATTGTGAATAAAGAATTTATAAGAATGATCAGAAGCTGAATAATATAGGTAATGCTGCTATCCATCCAGTAGAACAGAAAATACAACATCACATCATATAAACTGAGTAAGTAATTTTATGTTGTTTTACATACTTACTAGAAAATGTTGCAGGCCTATTATAAAGCATTAGTCTATCCTTTAGGCTATAATCTCCTTTACCTTTATTCTTTCTCTAATGGACAGCTGTTATACTGCTTTTTTCTGTTTGTTTGTTTTACTAATTTATCAATATAATTAACATTGGAGACATAATGTGTTTGAGCTGTGGTAGATGACAATATTGGTAACCTATGAGGCTTATATTGCATCCAACAGCTGGTTAGCTTAGCCTAGCAGACTGGAAACATAGCTAGAGCGAGCCTGACTCTGTCACTCCCAGTCAGGCAACACCAACCCCTAAAAAAAATTGCCAAATTGTCGTTTACGCACTTTTATTTTTGTGTGTATTAAATAAAGAACATATGACTTTCTAATAAATTAGCATTGTGTTCTGCTAGGTGACAGCATCAGGAGCTGTTCCCACATGTTTACAGTCTTTATGCTAAGCTAAGTCAGTGCTAAGTTATTTTTGCAGTTTACAGACAGATAAATGCACTTGACTGTGTGACTGTATCAGCTTCTATTATCTGAATATATACAGTTATAAACTGACCCTTTTTAGATATTTTAGGGGGGCATTTTTGTCAATTATATGACATCAGGGAGGTCAAATTAGCTTTGGGTCACAGAATCTAATGGTAACAGAATGCGGTGTCACACCTGTGAACAAACATCCGGGTCACTGCTGAGATGACGCCAACGGCAAGGGGCGCCGAAGGGACTGAAGGAAAAACACGATTAATTTTTTATTTTTTTTAATGAGTGAAAATTTTAAATACTCATTTTTTTGTACTAATTTATTAATGAATTTGAATTAATTTAATACAATTACTCATTCTTGGTTGGTTAGGTTTTGCCCAATTGAAATTAGGTTAACGGTCAAGAAGAGGTCAGAGGTGAGTGAAGCTAGCTGCTGCCATCATGGCGGATAGTTTTATAGCGGAGCGCTGGAAAACAAGTACAAAACGTCAAAAAGTGAGGAAACGCGATGCGTTAGCTGCTGATATGGAAGTGAAACACCGGTTAAATGTTTTAAAAAGTAACTTTTTCATCATGTTTGAATGTGACCTGCGCTGGAAAGTGGACTTTACCGACGGTTAGCTGTGGTGCAAAGACGATGTGGAGTAACGTTACACAACGTCAAACAGGTAAGTCTCCAGGTGCTTTTATTTGGACTGTTTTTGTGTTTCCAGAGCATAAAAACATTGTTTAGTGATGGCGAATTGGCTACTTTACTTTTGTGTGGGGATGGAGTAGTAGTAGTTATTCTTATTTTGTTTAAAAAATAACGCTACACAACAGAAAACAGATTAAAACAGTAACCTTACATCCAAACCATCAAAGCTGGCAGACTACACCTCATCTATTGGACATTTTTATTATTATTTTCATGCATGCCTGTTGTGTTTATACAGTTATCAAAATAAAACTTCAAATTTGTCAGAGTTTTTTTTACCTTGTAGGAGTTGTAGTTTTAACATCCGTGGGGACTTTGATTGGACCATGTCCCCTACCTGCGATACTGTATTTCTCCATTTTTTTTTCACTCTGCGATAAAGCAAATTATTAGTAAGGTTTTATGGTTAATTGACGCAAAAACAAAAGAAAAAGACAAATTTAGCAGTTGTGTTGAGAAGGATACTGTTGGTTGTGTTTGGTGTCTTACCACATGGTGTCGTTGTTGTGCATGAAAGCTACAGATTTATGGGAGTAAATAGTTAACAGTAACCTACAGCTTCAGACAGTGCATGTCTGTGTGGAAATTGTAATAAGCACAAAATTATGAATTGAATTAAATTGATTTAAATTTAAATAAATACATATATACATACATGCATAACTATTGGCCCAAAATGTAATAAAAACAATAGGAAGAATATTCACCATTGTAGTCTTTATTTAAACTATTACATCTAAATTTAGATTTAATATAGGCCAAAGACTTCAAACCAGAAAAGGGAAGTGTTTTTTTAGTACTCTTAAATGAACTTTATATGGACAAACAAATAAGGCAGATTTGCGAGTCCTGTTCATTAAATAGCTTCTGCCTCAGGTTGAACACTCAAATGTAAAAAAGAAAAGAAAAAGAAAAGAATATACACTGAATTATAGAAATAAAGCAAAACATAATATTCATAGGCTACTATTTACTATTAAAACAGCTGTCTCAAATAACACCTGGATCGGCTTCAGTTTACTTGTGGGGAGTTCAGACGCCTTTTACAAACGTTGAAATGCAATGCGCAACTTGGCAAGAAAAGCCATGATTTGCTAAACAAACAATGAATGAATGGTGCAAAGAAAATGCACTAAAATTAGCTGGGGGTAGGGAATATTAGATAATATCCAAAACAAACTTAGCAAATTTCGTAATTGTGTATTAAAATATGCTACATAAAGTTAACAGATTTTTCAGTTTTATCTTTTTTTATCTTTTCTTTCTCTTTTTTTTTAATTTTATTTTTTTTGCCTTTTTTTTTTCCCATGCTTTTCACACAATATAAGCCTATATTCATACTGTGTGTGTGTGTGTGTGTGTGTGTGTGTGTGTGTGGGCGGCTCTTTCTTGAATTTAATTTTAAGATTTATTTACATGTGGGGACATTTAACGCAGCGAGAAATAAATCATCTTGCAACAAGGTTGTGCTTTTGATTGTGTGGTCGAAGTCAAATTACTGAAAAAAATCGTAGAGAGAAAATAAAACTTAAAAATGTATCCCGAAGTGAACACGCAATCCCATCATGCATTGCGCCATAGCTTTAGCGGCTAACCGACGCTAAATAAACGTGTGTTTTTTAACACCAGAAGTCCGCACTACGTTGTTGCTGTTGTGTTATCGTTTTCTGCACGTTACGTGGCGTTGATTTTTGTGTATTTTGAGTGAACCAGCACTCAGATTAGTGTCGCCGTGAATCACGTCGATCTCATTCACTGTCCTGAAGCAGATCACTCTTGTTTCTCTTCAGATCGTATAAATCTTTCGCCTTTTACTAAAGATTTCCGTGGAGAGGAACACTAAGAGTTTTACTCAATTTTTTGATGCCCTGCTAACGCGGGGCTTCCCTTTCTTGTTCAAAAAGAATATTTTAGTCAGGACAACGATACTAGTTTGCTTTCAGCAAAGCTGTGTGTGTTTTGTATGTTACAGCATTAAGTATAGGAGCGGTTGTTCATTATGAAAGACAGTATGCCTCCTTGTATGTGACCATGCAACAACAATAAAGGCATCAAAATTCAAATAATTTCAACATGTTGTATTTGAAATTAACTCAAGCATAAGTTATGACTTCAGTATGCCGTTACAGAAGTAATAAAAGCACCAGGAGTAAAATTCTCATCACGCAAAATGGATTATATCATAGTGTTGCCACATTTAACATAAATATCAGTCAAAATATGGAATGTTACATTGTTAGTTTTAAGTGTTTAATGTTCAGTTTTACTCAATATCCTGAAACACTTTTTTATTTTATTTTATTTATTTATTTTTTTACAAAGACTAATTTCTTTTTGCTTCTTTCATGCTGGTTTTTAAATCAGAATCAGGTTTATTAACAACTAGGCTGCGACGATATGAGATTTTTTATGGTATGAACACTCAGAAAATATCATGGTTTCATGGTATCACAGTATTGCGGAAATGTTATTATCAGGTACAGTAAACCAGAAAAAGAATGAAAATGTTTTTTTTTTACATTGTTGAACAAACTTATGACTATAACTGAAACTTTAAAGCAGTCTTTATAAAAATGGAAATATTTGTAAAAAGTCTCCCGTTTGAAAATAACTGAAGTAAAGGTGAGATTGCTATTTTTTTTCACAATACTTTTCATAATCAAATGCACATAGCATGATTATTGTCAGTTTCAACAAAGTAAAAAAAACAAAGTAACTTGTTTGTAAACTAAATAAATGGGAGATAATCATTTAGTTTTACTGAAAATTTGAAGGGGAATTGTTATGTTTATGTTGACATGGAAAACTATAACAGTTATTTTGCTGCAATGTGTTCTTGAAATTGGTAATATAATACCAATTGTGCATATTTTGTCAAGGATACCGTTATTGCAAAAATGCCCTGAAATATCATGATAATATTGTAGGACCATATCCTCCACCTCTACTACAGTGTAGAAATACTTTGAAGTTCTGCATTCAAAATTTTAAGTTTAATTTTTTGTTTAAGTACAAAAGTATTAGTGTCAAAATATACATCAAGTAAAAATATCCAAAATGACTAATTTTAGAATAATGTATCTCATATTGTTGGATTACAATTGTTGATGCAATAATGTGTGCATTACTTTATCTACTGCTTATGAATTTACCCTAGAGGATCAATTAAGTTTTATCCTTATATTACAGATTTATCAATTTTAAACTGCAAAGTTATTAATTTTGTCAAATAAATGTAGTGGAGTAAAAAATACAACATTTCTCCCTGAACTGTAGTGGAGCTGAAGTAATCAAAATAATAATCAAGTAAAGTAAAACCACCTAAAAATATACTCAAGCACAGTTCTTGAGAAAATGTACTTATACATTACATCACCGCTTAAAGTATATTTTGCAGATAATATTTGATACTTTTATTGAGGTATTTTCATAATGTGTCAGAGGTACTTTTACTCCAGTAAAGGATATGAAAACTCCTTCTACCACTATGAATAATGAATATAGCGTTTGCTTTTATTGGAATATCATATTAATGCATGTTGCAACCATATTAGTCTCTGCAGGAAAATTACGGTTGTATTTTCCTGCAACACCAGCATGCGTAATCACTCACACACAGAGATGTGCAGTTCTGCCCCAGAGGGACATCATGAGCGTCCAAGCCATTAACAAATGCAGTAAGCCCTTTAAGTATGATTCCCTGCCCTTCCTCCCTGGTTCGTCCCACAGCTCCTCCCGGTTAAAACGTGACACACATCAGTTGTGTGACAGGTCACGTGACGGCCGTAGCATTGATCCGGAAGGAGGGAGGGGAGGGCGGCGGGGAGGGAGGAGGGGGTGGCTGATGTTGCCGAGAAACTGCGTCAGGTCAGCCGCAGACTGCTTGATGCAGACAGGAAGCTGGGTGACTCCGCTTCAGAATAAAGCAAAGTATGGTTTGTTACATAAATAAGAACTCAAAAAACATCATAACAAAGCTAAATCAAATGACTGACATATGAGGTGGCTTGTGACAAACCCACAGAGAATAATCACCCAAATATGCAGCTCTCTAAAGCTTTGTAGCCTTTTTTAGCACCATGTTTTGATGCCATGTCACAGCAGGCAGCCCCAGAGGAAAGGAAATGTGTCATTAAGATCTGGTCTTTGTGTAGTCTGTTTCACCTGGACGCAACTGAGCTTAGTATGAGAAAATCAGTGACCAGTTGACTAGTCTTACACATTTCTAGTTAGCATAGCAATAAAGGTGGTCATATTTCAGGGATGTGTGTTTGTTATTCTGTTCGGAGCTTTTTTGCTCTTTAGTGGTGCAACTTTAATAAGTGCAGCTTTAAAGACTCATATTTATAAAGACTGGTTAACTTATATTCTGACTGAAATAATGTATTGGTGTGGTTTAGTCATGAGACGCAGGTTAAAATATAATTTCCTTTTGTTTTTCTGATGCATTGGCTGCATGCTGGTCCATAAGCAGGTGGTGCAGACGATGTGGGTGAACTCATAAATTATCAATAAGTGTTTGAGGGATTGATTGTTTTATATAATATGTATGTAACACCCTGTGATGCAACAAAACAAAACACCCTGTTAGTGTTCCAGTTTTTCTTTCCTACACAATGTGTGAAGCTACAAATGGAGCAGGTAAAGAAAAGAGCAGTAAAAGCCCCGCAGCTGGAGAGGGTCCATAAAAGGCCCAAAAGTAATTTCATGTTATTACAAAACTGGGAGCCCAAAATGTTGAGCTTTTACCCCTGTGCCTATTTCAAAAGCTGCTGCATTCATTTATTTATTTATAAAAGACATGATGTTCACAAAAAGACATATATAGACACACTTACACTTAACATTACAGGATGGCGTAAAGTGAAGAGATAGGAAACTAAAAGCTCATTAAAATAGCTCCTGTTAAAAATAGTGGCAAGATGAACAGAATCACATTAACTTAAAAAAATGAGAAGTACTTGAGGGCAGTGGTGCCATTTATCTAAACAATGACTGTCAGGATCTGGTCTGTTTTTATGATAAAGACTTTTATTGTGCTGTTAAAAAAGAGCAATGCATCATGTCCTATAAGATCATGTCTGTAGCTAGAGTTGTAAATTAAGTTTCCATTTCTCTTCTGTCATACATATGTGAATGAAGAGGATGTGCTCCCTTTGTAGATAGTAATGACTCGTTTGAGGGTAACGAAAACAAGATTCTTAGGGATTATTTGTTTGTTTTTATGGGAGGGGAGGGGATGGTGCAGAAATGGGTTAGGCACTTCATAAAAAACATTTAGCACCAAGAAGGGAAATATGTTTTTTGATTTGGCTTTGGGGAGGGACATTCAACCTGAACTGGTCACATTTTGTATTTATCTAAAATACCTTAAGTACCTCAAAACCTGCAAGTGGGTTTAAAAAGCAGATTTTTTCTTTAAAAGTCTCCAAAATCGCACCATTATCATAGCCATAAACTGTGAAATATGGTTGTTTATTGCAGACTGAGGGTCATGTATTTCCCCCCAGTCACTCAGGGAGGCTTAAGGAGAAATGTAGTAAATGTAGTTTGTGGGAGGGTCGTGATATTTTAAAAATAAGAATCCAAGTCACACCACAAGTTCAGTTCCTTATTCCCAAGTGATAATAAACTAACAAAAACATAGTTATGAATATTATATATGATATCTGCCCCTACATTCCTCACACTGGACGTATAAATAAAAAATTCTTACTTTTTTACTACTGATTAATCTGTGTACAATATAGTGGCCCAGGGATAATGTTTTTCTGTAGACCAACCTGGAAGCTAACGTCACCCTGGTTCCCTCATCTAAAAGCCCATGGGATTTTTACATTGGATCACTGCAGCTCTGGGGCAAAAAAAGTAGTAGAAATAAAAAGCTAACGTTTAGGGGCGATCACACTGAGATTCATCACAGCAGGTGCAACCGCTCTAAAAGCGCCTTGGAAACACATCTGGAAAAAGACTCATAACAGGCTCAAAATTTGTGAGTGGGGTATGTACTGATATATTTTATGTCATAAAACAAAATGAGAAAGTCCCTTCAGCTTGTGTTAATCGCAGACCTAATTTCAGGCTTCAAACCAAAAACCCATTCAAAAAACCCATTGACTTTGACTGGGGCACTATATGACTAACTTTCATAAGTTTTAATTGGTCCCACCTCCAACGCTGTTTCCAGTTCTCTTTATACATGGATGGTGGAGGAGGACATGCTCCATACATAGATATTTATTGATTCTAATGTAACAAAAACAAAACTCTTTTTTTCAGGCGGTTATAAACTAATGAAAACAAAATAATAATAATAATAATAAAAAAGGTGAAATACATTAATAAAATAAATATTATATGCAATGTCTGCCAATAGATGGCCTTAATTTCTGCATACTGGGCCTTTAAGTAAAAAATGTCAGTTCACTACAGATTAATACATAAAAAGCTAATGTATCAGACCGGTTTAACCTCAGAATCTGCACTCAAAAAGTGTTTTATTTTGAAAAGCTTCACCGGAAGTATTACGTTATACTGGTTTCGTTGACGCTGGTTTTGGAGACCAGTCCAGCTCGCCTGCATTCCTCCTCTCTCTAAAGCCTGACCGATAGAGACAGAGAAAGAAAGGGGGAGAAAACACCGATTATTATCCTCCACCGTGTTGGATTTTTATGAACCACAGACTCTGCTCACTCCGGACACACCGACCAGACAGAACCAAAAAAATAACCACGTCAAGCCTGCTCCGTTTGGACCTATAATAACGACAAATAGGCGTTTTTTCTCTCTTAAAAATGACGGGAGTTTGCCGTTAATGTGCCTGTGTAGGTCAGCTATCGAAAAGCAGCTTTGGTGAAACAGCCTCGGCGGATATCTCCTTTTTTTCTTTTTTTTTTTTTTAAATGAGGATTTGCAAGATGGCTGATGACAGCTACCCCTAACAAGGACAGAAAAAGCGACGTCCCCTTTAAGATTAGGAGGGTATATTTTTGTATTTCTATTAGTTAAATAACACAAATATGTTTGCATTTAAAAAATAATGCCCGAAATTAATCGTGTTTGTCGGTTAATGTAGTGTTTATCTGCACCTGGTAGAAAATGGTGAGGTGACGTCTGAGGTAATTTACGCGATTTAACCGAGATAAGGAAGTAGAAAAATAATGTTGTTGGCTAAAGGCTGAGGCGACGATAGGTGAATAAGGTGGTAAAGTGAAAAAGAAGATAAAAAGCAGGATCAAATCTTTGGTTTGAAGAGATATTTGATAGATGTGTCGGAGGGGGGAAACCAAAAGGCTCTGCAACAGCAGCCAACATTCCTGCGGATCCTAAAACCCTTTGTTTTGTGCGCAGGAGCTGGACTCGACTATTAAAACGATTAACTATGCAGTAAACAAGCTCGAAATGATGGTATGATTTCCCGTTTAATGAGATTATAAGGCCTTTGTTGTCGACTGAAACCTGGTGGAAAAAAAATCCGAGGCCTTGTGTACAGATATGCGAGCTGTGCCACATAGCAGGCGTTATTCATCAAATAGAAATGTTATGTTAAATTGAAGAGCTGGGGGTTGCTGTGTTGTTAATCTGACTCGTAAAACTGTATTTCTCGTCTACTGCCAAACCGTCGCTGGTTGTATGTATAATTAAATTGCAGGTGGAGGCTCCTCGGATACTTATTTATGATTCAGCGGACAAAAGCATTGCGCTGCGTTGTGATTATTGAGCGTCCTTGAGGTCCAGAGAAAACACATTCAGGTTTTTTTTCCTTTAAAAAGCTCTCTTTGTGTGAATAGTAATCAGGGTGTGGACTGAAGCTTTTCATGCTTCGTTTGTTGGTCTGAATTGGTCCACAGTCAATCATAATCCGACGAAGTGAAGGAAGCTCCCAAGGTAAGGGTGGCCCGAGCAGAAAAGGGATCAAGTGTCTTTTCATGTGCTACACAGAGATTGATTCACCTCATGTTCATTTGAGTAATTGTGTAGGTATTTAGTTCTGTGCCTTTCATGGTTTACCTGTAGCTGACAGGCTTTTTAGCTTCCTGTAGGCCCATAAACACACACAGAAGCTGTAGGCCCAGTTTATGTGTGTGTGTGTGATCTAGAGGAAAGGAAAGCACCGTTTACTGTAATCTGCATAACGTCAGCCCCTGCTGTGTGTGTTGAAATCACCAAGGTGTTGTCATCCTTGCCTGAAGCCTTCTCTGGTCAGTTTTCTGGAATTTGCCTTCATGCTGCAGCAATAAGCAATACTCGTCATCTGTCAGGGAGTCTCCTTCAGTTTGGTCACAAACACACAGAGTGATCTGTCAGGACAGTGTCGGGTCTGTTTTTATCTTTTTCTCAAGACTGCGAGTGTCAGGTTTCCCTGCGAGGAAAGAAAGGTCTGGTAGAAGTGGGGAAAATAGTGTATGCCTGCCCGTGCCATGATGGCCTCTGACATGGCTGAGACGTGGAGGAACTGTTTTGAGGAGGAGCTCATCTGCCCCATCTGCCTGCACGTGTTCTCAGATCCCATCCAGCTGCCCTGCAAGCACAACTTCTGCCGGGGCTGCATCAGCGAGGCCTGGGCCAAAGACTCCTCGCTGGCCCGCTGCCCCGAGTGCAATCATGCTTACACGCAGAAGCCTAGCCTGGAGAAGAACCACAAACTGTCCAACATAGTTGAGAAGTACAACGCCCTGAGCGTGGAGAAGGCCACCACGCCGGCGCTGCAGTGTATCCTGTGTCGCCGAGGCCCACCACTCCCTGCTGTCAAGGTGTGCCTGCGCTGCAACGCCCCGTGCTGCCAGTCCCACGTCCAGACACACCTGCAGCAGCCATGCTCAGCCCTCGGGCACCTGTTGGTGGAGGCAGAGGCGGTGAAAGCCTGGACCTGCCTACAGCACGACGAGTACAGGCTGTACCACTGCGAGGCCGAGCAGACAGCCGTGTGCCAGTACTGCTGCTTCGCACGCTGCCACCCGAGCCACGGCCACGCGGTCACTGACGTGGAGCTGCGACGCAATGACATCAGAGTAAGAATCACATCTCGTAAACATTAAATAAATACATACTTGTTTATTTACTTAAAGGTGTAGTCACGCTCTAACATTGTTACTAGGGATGCACGATATTGGATTTTTTTGTCGATACATGTCAACGAATTTGGCCAATACCGATATCAATATATCCACTTATTTTCACTACCTAATTTTAGTGATCATCAAGTCTCTCCTGTAGTGGAATAAACATCATGTTGTGCGTACTCTTATCCAGATGGCCATAACATAACATAAAATGTTGCGAAATATATGTAATATTCATTCATTGTGCAAAATAACAAAAATACTTCAAATTTGGGCTGATACTTTCTACATGTTCACTTTGTCAATTAAAAAAAATTGTTTTGTGATATCGGCAGAAATCAGCATGTTGGCCAATTCCGATATTTCATTGCAAAGCCAATTTCTGCTGATGACGTGCTGATATCATCGTGCACCTCTAACTGTGACAGACGCAAAGTTACAGCCGGTGGTACGACTTCATCACTGGCTCACTGGGGAGGCACTAGTGATGGGAATCTTAAGGCACCTCATGATTCAATTCTAATTTAATGGCTATGATGCAATTATAAAATGAGTATTGACGCATCAAATTCTTTAATTTGTACACATGATTTATTTTTTCTCACTGCAGTGTTTCCTCTACAGTTGCCTTTATGGGGCGGTACCCACATCAAGAGCCCCAGACCCCTCTGAAAGACCCCTCTGAAACAAAATATTTTATTAATGCCTTAACTAATAAATGTGCATTCGTCTAAGAGTACAGTAGCGAGGATGCTAGCGGTTCTTTGCAATGCCAAGAATTGTGTTTTCAGCTTTCCAATTACTGACTTTTCTTCATCGAGACAATCTTTTTCAAGAGAGAAGTGCAGTACATCCAAGAATCCATCCTCTAGCTTCTCATATTTGAATACATCTTTTGTGATAATGAACTGAACATCTTTTGGGTTTTGGACTGTTGGTCAAACAATGAGGGACATTTTAAGACCTAATTTTGGGCTTTGGGAAACTCGTGTACATAGGGTTGATACGGTATGAGATTTTCAGCTATGATGACCATCTCAGAAAGTATTTCAGTGTCATGGTATTACAAAATTATTAATATTGATCAGAAAGGGTTTTATTGGTTTAGCAAATATTGTAAGATTTGAAACCATTTTTAATGTAGGTATGTTGAAAAGGTGTCCCTTATTAAAAAAAAAAGGGACGATGTACATGAGAATCCACATTTTAACAAACGTACATGCACCTGAGTTAGCTGGAGAGCAAATTTTCATCAGGAGTCCCTTGCCTGATGTTAAAAGGCATCCTAAAAATGAAAATATGAATGGGTAAAATCCAAATAGATGATGCAGCCACAGTATGGGTATTGCTGCATATAGTTGCATTTTTTCAGTATCTTAGATAAGCAAACGTACATATCATGGTATGCCTTAAAACTGGTATATTGCTGCAACCCTCCTTGGGCATTTTATCGACAACCAAGAAAGTGATCTATTAGTGGTCTTACAGCCTGCTCTGTGGGAGAGAAGATAACCGGTAGTTGTCAACCTGCTTGGAAGAATTTGCCAATTCATCAGTGATCAATAAGTGATGGCTAAGTGCCCACTGAAGGAGCAGAACATAGCTTCACACAAGCCAGTGAGGTCATTTTTATCCTTTTGTAATCCTTAAGGAAACATCAACAGAACAAAGAGCATGTTTAAAAGTAATTTTTAAGCGAGGAGAATTTGGGTACAAAGTTCTCAATCGTTTGATTATTTATCACTTCATTTTATCCAAAACAGAATTTTCCATTTTGAGACACAATTGCATTTTGACTGTTTCCCTTTTTTTTAGCGCCTGTGTGAGAGTCTTGTGCATTTTTCAGTTGCGATTCACTCCAGCCTCCATTCTCATCTGTTGGAATGACAAACAATGCAGTCGAGGGTGGAACAATGAGGGGCCCTCAGAGGGCCTTATCTCCGCAGCACAGGTGCATCCTAGCTCAGGGATCGCCAGTTGTGAGGGGGGGTGGGAGCGTAGACAAGGGGAAGGGGGATTAAAGTGATTCGTCACTTGATTCTGCGGTCTACTTGGGGCTTTTTTTATTAACCTCTTCCCTTCCTGGGGCTTTGGTGCTCGCTGTTGTCGGTTCAAGCTGGTCGTATTGGTTTTCCTCCACCTTTTTTTTTAAAGGGGTGTGTGGCGGGGCAGTTTAGTCAGAGGGAGAACCATGAAGACCTCAGTGACTCATGTTGTTCACCCAACACCCTGTTTAGGTGTCATGCTCGGGTGTATTTCCTGTCGGTAATGCTATGACTCAGCTTTATGTATAGTTAATCGGTCGCCTGGGGCACAGGAAGGGCCATCGGGCGGGACCTGGTCTGAATTTAAAAGCTGTTAAATCTTTAACATTTAGAGCTTGTCCTACATCATCTATACTCAGGCTCAGGGATAAGCAGAGCTCGATTCAATTAGGCACACAATACACCTTTTTTCACAGCAGACATTTTGGCATGTCGTAGTAGAGAAAGCACAGGTGTGATATATATAACCTTAACGATGACTCAGTGTTTCAGTAAGCCAGCATCGTAACACCAGGACCTCCCCAAAGTGGAATGCAGCCATCATTCATTTTATTTAATACACCTGTGATGTTCCTACTGCAACAAGTCAAAATGTCTGTGGTAAAAATGGTGTATGACTGTGCTGACATGCTGATGTTAAACAGGTATAATGGGGAAAAATTAATATAGTATTGAATATTTTTTTCATTTTGGAAAATGAATGAATGAATAATAAAATCAGTTACTTTTTCAGTCCAATAGATACATTTTGCTGCAGTAAAAATTGAGGTGAGATGATGAACTGAACTTTTTTATATTAAAACAATCAGATGTTAACGAAGTTTTCCTTTGGGGACAAAATTTTTGGTTTTAAAAAGGTAATAAAACACAATATATTACAGTATATTTTATCACAATCAATTAAAAATTACAATAATATTGTATCGTCACTTAAGTATTGTGATAATATTGTATTATTAGGCCTTTAACTGTTAATCATGCTAGCATAGAGCTGTCCTGTATACCCTTTTTTAAAATTTGTATTTATTTTTTTGCATCAAGGCTTCAATGACAAATATCTGCAATGGGGAAGTAACTAAAGATGAGGACATATGCCAAGACTTTTATGCACCATAAAAAATGTGACAGTTTGCCACTTTGTCAGCTTCTGTGTCACAGTAACATTACCCATAACTGCTTAATAAAAGACCACTTTGCTTGACGGCTAAGAGATATGCACGTTTTTTTTTAGGTGATTTGCCAAGCTCATATTAGATTTGTGACGTGCCAACATATCTGGCACTTGACTTTTTGGGAGTCATCTTCACAAATTGTGAAATTATTCTCGATGCTTCACTTTTTTGACATCTTGCCAGCGTGACTGTAAGCCTGTTACGTGGTCAATCTGTCCCAGTTTCTATAGTGGTGGACAGCGAGTGACTAACATTAGATGAGAGCTAGTCAGACTTAACCATTGATATATGTATGGAGCATTCATATACTGATTTGGACGTCAATTATCGTGGCATTGGAAGAAGTTGTGAAGAATTCAGGTCAGTCCTGTGCTAGCATATGCTAATTAACACTAAAAACAAATGGCCATTGAAGCTTTACAATCCAATCAAAGTTTTTTTATAAAGCAAGTTTTTAAAAAACGAAGTTGACCAAATTGCTGTACAGTCAATAAGTAGCAAAGTTACACAGGAACTAACACACACACACACACACACACAGAGAGAGAGAGAGAGAGAGAGCGAGAGAGAGAAACAATTATGGTAACTCTCCTTCTGGGTTAAAAGTAAAGTATTACAAATGAGTTTTAAGATGGATTTAAAAACTATTTTTGTAAATATTCATACATAAATAAAAAGTAAGGCTGCAGCTAACAATTGTTTTCATTGTCTCAATCAGATAACACTTTTTTTAGAAGGTAATTGATACATTTAATCCCCCCAAAAAATCAGAAAAATATGGGAAAAGGCCATTTTCTTTTTTTCCTTTTTTGAGACTTCTATTATTGTGAATCGCAGTGATAATAAAACAAGTGAAGGCAAGTGTAGGGACGTATAAACAGACAAAAAAAGTGACACTGACATAAAATAAAAGTACATGCAGAGTAGAACATTGAGAACTCAGAATTAAACAAAAAACAAATTTAGAAAGGGGATAAAACAAGCATTAAATTTGATGGATCTGTAGGCAAATTTTAATTTACCGCAGTGATGTCTTCAAATTTCTTATTTTGTGCAACCAACAGTCCCAAACTATAAGATATCTATTTACTACCAATAACAACAACAAAAAACCCATTAAATCCTGACATATCAGAAGCAGTGTTTGACATTTCGGTTGGGTTCTAACTTCAACTAACATAATAAAACCATTATAAACAATTTTATTAGATGTAAAGAGCCGTAAATACCAAATCCTCAATAAGTGTTACTTCTTCTGCTCAGAAAATGATCACAAGACAAGACTGTGGTGCTTTACTGCTAAATGATTTCATGGGGGATATAAAAAATAATTTTATAACATTGTGACATTCATTTTAGCCATGTTAACCCTACTTAAACATCCTCCATGTTGAATGCAATCAAGGAATGTGGAGTGGACCCCCCTCTCCACACACACACACACACACACACACACACATGCTTTTCACTTCCGCCAGCCCCCCACCAAATTCACCTCACACCATCCACCAGCCACTCGAGGCGAGGGCCGACCTTCCCTCGGGCCCCGCTCTCCTGCTTTGATGGCTCTGATGGAAAAGACGCTGTGGTGAAATGACAGCTAAAGAGCACCCTCCCCTCTTATACCCCCAACACACTTTCTCCCCCTCCCTCACCCAAAGGTATCCCATACATTTAGCTGCTACCCCCCTGCGGGGAGGATCGGCTCCTTCGACCCTGTTTTTCCCCTGGCTTCTGCTCGGAGCCTAACTCAATCAATCAGCACAACCAGGTCACAGTCCTGGATCTCACCATGCCAACTGTGTGTGTGTGTGTGTGTGTGTGTGCTAATGAGTATGAAGATGTCTGTGTGTGTGTGTGTGTGTGTGTGTGTGTGTGTGTGTGTGTGAGAGAGAGAGAGAGAGATATCTAGGGCAGTGGTTTCCAGCCATGTGCCACTGAGGCCCAAGACTATGCGGGTTTTCATTCCAATCGAGCTCTACAGCAGCTGATCACTAATGATAAAATCAGCTGCTGGTCAGTGGGGATGATTGGATGATGATGAGGATGATGATGATGATGATAATGATGGTGTTGTGAACAGTAAAAAAAAAACTACTGATTATTGACTTGTGGAATTAATGACAAATTTAATCTCCTTTCATCAGCAGCTATTGGCATGAAATTTTGTATTCGTGCTCCCCAGTGGATGAATCTCTCTGACTGTGTTGGTCTTTTGCAGGGCACCTCTTATGCTTTTTTTTAAAAAAAAAATATTTCGGTCCTCTATATAATGTTAAAAGGTCAAATATTGATAATAAATATGGCTACATTTGAGCATTAAATGCTGTTAGCAAAAACCTCAGACCTCAGACCTTCAGACCGTTCTGAATACTCAGTTTACAATGTTTTTGGCTACAAGTTGACGTCAGCTCGTGACATATTTCTTTATATATCCATCCACTCCAGGAAAACATCTTGTTTGCTGATGTTAATTTCTCCCCAGTTTGGATCATATTCCTGCTGGAACATGTCCAGTTGTGTTTAGAAGCCTTTGCTGATTATTTTTTATGGTAGAAATTGCAGCTATTCTCCGTCACAGTCATTCCCGACTGCAATGACTGTCCAAAGATGCAGAGACTCAGTAGCGTGGAAATGCTGACCAATCAAAGCACACTGAGGTTTTTCAGGAGGGGGGCTTAAAGAAACAGGCGTTAAAACTAAGCATTTGTTTTTGAAGTATTTTGAAGATTAAAGGGGCTTTTCTCTATATTTTTTTTTACATTTCATAGACTTAGTAGCTTTGATTAAACAAATTGATTCATCAACAAATTAATAGCTTATTTAATGGTTATAAATTTGATTGTTAATTGCAGCTCCACATACCTGCAAAGCTAATGACAGTCTTAAACAGTTTTAAATGTTAATATAAAAAATCATTTATTTATTTATTCCTTAAATATACCAAACATTTGCCACATTACAACTTCTCAAAAGACAGGATTTTAGGCTTTGCTTTGTCTTATATGATGGTAAGCTGAATAAATTTAGTTTTGGATTATTTTTGGGACAAAATAAGACAGTTTACTGACGAAATGATTTATTAATTAGTAAAGGAATAATGAAAATAAACGTAAGTTTCAGCCCTACTTGTGTTGATGACCAAATACTTGCAAAACGTGACAAAAGTTACCATACCAACACACCACAACACTTAGCATAAGCACATTAGCATTGTCATTGTGCTCATTAGCATTAGCATTCTCATAAAGACTGTTTGTATTGTTTATTTAAATCTGTCATGTTTGCATCACCGTGTTATTTTTCTCTGTACCATCTTATCAGCACGCTTCTCTATCATTAAATGTTGATTGAGGATTATTCATATCCCACATTAAATATTAATAACATGAAGGATTAGCAATTCTGTGTCAATGACATTCTTACTCAGACTGATACGTTGCAGGGAGCAACATAAAGGATTGTTGGTCTCATATGGAGCCATTAATTATGTTTTTTAATTTATTTTGGCCTCAAGCAGAGCCGGATGGGCATCTCAGTTTTGCCTGAGCAGGCGTCTGCTGTTGTTCACATGCCGTCGTCGTCCTAGAAATAACAAGTGTTGTTGCCACAACATTGCCACAGCTCACAGAGCAGCTTCTTCTGTGTGAATACATCTTTTTAAGTACAGAGAGGAGGTGCACTGAGGGGAGAGCTGCTGGAGCTTTTTCTGCCCATTTATCTATCTCTGCTCCCCCAACATTAGTCCTCACTCACTAATGCAAACACAAAATAGCTGTTGGTTGCTATGACAGCACTCCCTCCCTCCTCCCCCGCAGGGATTGTGTGTTGGTTGGAGACTAAATTAGCTGGCTCCCGGATTCTAATATCTCCGGCATGGGGAGGGGATGCTTGTGGCGAGCTGAGGTCAGAACTTCCCAAAGCTTAAGACCTTTTTTTCTTTCTCTCTCCCTCACCTCACAGCAAAGCCTGTTAAGGCAGCAGGAGCGTGTGGAGGAGCGAGTGCAGGAGATCGAAGAGCAGCTCTGCAAACTCGACTCTGACAAGTGTGTGGTGGAGGTATGTTTTTACATCTGTGGGCGTTAACTACACACATTTTCAGAGGTTCCCCACGCCGTTGCATAACACAAAAAGCGGACTGATGTTGTGTTTGTTCCTCTGCAGGACAGGGTGTGTGAGCTGAAAGAGGAGGTGCGTCTGCAGTACCAGCGGATGCACCAGCTGCTGGAGGAGGATCTCGGTCGGACACTGGAGGCTCTGGACCGGGCTCAGGCCCGGTTCTGCCAGGAGAACGCCGCCCAGGTTTTAGCTCTGGGTGAGCAGCGCCACGAGGCCCAGAAGCTGCTGAGCTCCATCCACACGGCCTTCAGCAAGGCGGAGGAACTGAGCTTCATGAAAAACACCAAGCCTGTTAAAATCCTCACAGACAGGTGAGAGAAAAGTTATGGGGGTTTTTTTGCCTGTAGGTCTTTGATACGCAGGTGATGTCTCCAAGCTGACGTCTTATCTTGAATTTTGCATGTCTCTTGGCACTTTCTGCAGGTCTCAGGCATGTGTGGGCAGCACTCTCCCTCCTTACAAAGTGGGGAATCTAAACTCTAAACTATTCCTCTCTGAAATCTCAAAAAGAGAGAAGAGCTTGAAGAGAACGCTGGAAGGTAGGATTTCAAACCATCAAGTTTTAACAGGTTACCTACAAATCCTTTAAAAATACATTTAATTAATTAATTAAAGATGATAAAATCGCCATAAAAACTTATTAAACGTCAGCCATTTTCCATTTCTGTTCTACCCTTGCCTCCTCACCGAGACAACAAAGTCATGTTTTATGTCACAATTATTTGGGCAAAATTTTCCTTAAACTTCTACAATTGATGGCGCTTATTGGTTTTTTTTCTCTCTCTTCAATTTTGGTTATTTTAACATTGATCTTGAATATCATTCCAAGTGCCATTAAAATAGTCTTGAGCCTCATTCCCACTATACAGAAAAATGCCAACACCCGCTAACATCTGGCTTTTTAATGCAATGAGAATGTTTACGATCAACATTCACACCCGGGTCAAATGACTCTGCAGTAGACTCAGGTTTTTCATCAGCATTGACGGGAACACAGCACCCAGGTGAACGCTCTAATCTCAGCTCCTCACCTGGCAAGATGCAATGATGCGCTGTCACTAATTAGTTCCTCCTAAGCAGTGCTAAAACACCAATCCACACAAAAGCTGATAGAAAGGCAGACTCGTGTGCTCCACAGGTGTGTTCGCTGGCAGCGGGAATGCAGTCAACCGCCTATATTTAGCAGGTTTACCCATGTTTGAAAAGGCTGCATGCACGTGCTAATTTTAGTGGAAAATGGTTATTAAAAAGTCTTCAATCTTATTAGCCTTGAGCGTTTGGAAATCTTCTTTAATCATAATCATGATTGTTTTTTATGTTAATTACTACTCCTCTTATTTCACATCTTCTCTCTCCTCTCAGCTCCCCTCACCCCTCCCTCCACCTTCCTACAGTCTGTTCCTGCGTATCCCAGCGGTCAGAGCTCCGGCTCTGGAGCAGAGAAACGGAAACATTCCACGGCCTTCCCGGAGGGGAACGGGAACGTCGGAAAAAACGCCGCTCCTGGTTTCAAGGACTCCTCCTCCTCTTCTTCCTCATCTTCCTCCTCGTCGTTAGCCAAGCAGCCCTACCTGGGCTCCGGCTCTGCCTCCGGAGAAGGTCAGTCCACCAATCAGCAGCCTCTCGGCCCCTGCGGCCCGCCTCACATCAGCGAGAGTGGAGGCACGGGAAGCGGAAGCGGCTCTCTGAGTAACCACCATTCAGGCTCCGTGTTCGGCTCATCGCACTTTCCTCCCGGAGGCAGCAGCTCCTCGCACTCCTCCCAGCAGGCCGTGCTGCCTCAATATGGTGGCCGTAAGATCCTGGTGTGCACGATGGATAACTGCTACTGCTCCGGAGTGCCATCAGTGTCAGGCCACCGCAGCCACCCTCCGTACCCGCGTTCTGGCTCTTTCCCCTGGGTCAGTGCCCAGGACTACCCCCCTCCTCCCGGCCTGGCCTCCGGGGGTCCGTCCATGCAGGGTTTAGCAGTGAGGGACTGGATAGACGCATCGCAGACACACAGACATGCAGATTTTTACGGGCTGTACGGGCAGCCGTCGACAAAGCACTACGTCACCAGTTAACAGAGTAGACACACACACACACACACACACACACACACACACACACACACAAACACACACGCACACTTGCATATAGAGACAGGCACCAAAATAGCACACCTTTACCGTCTTATTAACCGGAAAAAACACAGTAATACTATTCACGCTAGGCTTGGGCGGTATTTTTTTTTCATACCTTCCAGTCGTTTCATTGGGGTATACAGTATATGATCGTATCAGTGTGTGGCGCATACACCCCCCCAATGTTACTGTGAAACATTTGCAGGAGTTTTGCGTTGATGCTTTAACTGCACGGCTTCAGAAACGAGTTTGTGCTTTTAATTGTGAAAATCAGGGCTGTACGAGATTCAGAATTATGTCAAGTCAGATCAGATTTGGTTGGTTATTGAGAATATTTGACAATTTAGTTTTTTTCTCCATAAAAATTTTTAATGGGGCTCTGCAGGATGTTCAGTGTGACAACGGCATTCACACGACACGGTAAACAAGCTATCGTAACAACACAAATGCGTTTTGCCGACACAAGATATCAAGTAAAAGCAAGAGACTGTATCGCATTAAGTTGCTGTAAGCTGTAAATCCACCACTTCTAAACAGAGGAGAGAAGATCATGTGATCTCTGAGCCTTACAGAGCACTCCTCTCTTTCTCTGTGCAGCAGCAGCTTCTACCAAAGAATAGCGTGACAGTCACTCCGCAGCAAAAATGACAGCTCGACTTGAAGCAATCTCAGTCAACTGAGGGGTCCCGTCTGATGATTTGAATCTCTTTGACCTTCAGGTGGCAGCCTTAACGGAAATACAGTAATTATTACAGCTCTGCAGCAGCAACAAAAAACGCTGCCAATGTGAACACACACTGCTCACACCTGCAGTGTGGCCCGGGCGTAACCTCCATGGCACATGATGCGCACTGCATGCAAAACATGCTCAATACAGCCTCTCCGGTATGAATTTAATACAAAGATGAGGGTCCGAATTTTTGACGGTATCTTTCTAAATACCCTGGTATACAGTGATACTGTGATACCGCCCATGCCTATCACGCATTAAAAAAGTAAGATTTATATCCACACACACGCAAATCTAGAACACACAATTCGGGGGCAGGGTCGATATCTTTGTGTTTTTATTTTCTTCTTTATTTTCTGTCAGTGTTTCATGTAGTGTATTATACGTAAAATGCAAGCCAACACGCTCACTCTGGCACAACTTCAGCATCGTACACATAAACAACAAACAAGAGAGGCCTCAGAGGAGAACGTGACATGCTTCTTTTTTTATTTATAGAGCAGGAGATGGATTGATAGAAAATAAACTTTTAATAGAAAATCTGTGGCTTCTCACTGACGCTAAAGGGAAAAAGAGATTCAATCCGTGCAGTGTTGAGCTTCCCAGTATAGCGCCTCATGTTTCGCTGATATAATCGCCCCTCTAGTCGTACTGAGGTCAGTTGCCTTATGTTATTAGCATCATAATTTTCTCTGCCCAGCTCACTTTGTTCTTTAAAGAGGGTCCCTTCGCGTCTCTTGATTTTCATCGTCACGGCACTTCTTCCTTTCTTTGCTGAGTTCAGGGATGGATCGTACGGCTTGAACACAAAACGCTCTTCCATGGAACACCCACAATGCACTTGTGGACGCCTTGTTATGCCTGGACTACAGATGCTCGGACACTAGAGCTGCATCTGAAGGGCCGGTTGACCTCGGCCCAAAGAGTTTGGGGGATTATTCTTAGCACTCCCTTCCTGCTATCAGGCTTCTCACAGGACAGAAATCTTCTGACAAAGACTGTTTCCATTTAGTAATTACTATGACTTTGTGTTATTTGGTACATCTGTAGGCTTCATGCTTGTCTAGAGAGACTCTGTGATTGAAGAGAAAAAGACAAGACTGGACAGACCAAACCAATCAAGCATCTGGAGGATCTGACGATGCTGTAATTGTACTTCCTGCAGGGCAAAGATGTCACTTCCTCTCTATAAGCACATGAGCTCTTGGCTTCCTGTTTGCAGCTGAAAGCATGCAAGGAAGAGTTTTTTAAAGCACTCAAAAGAAGAACAATGGGGGGAGCAAAACGTATGCAGTTTTAAATCGAGTGTATGAGAGAAAAGAAGGGTGGGAGTAATTTTTTTCATGAACTTTTTCTAAAAGAACAAGAGTGGACTGCGAGATGTAAGCAATTGTCATCATCCTAAAAAGGAGCTGTTACAACGGTTAACATAAAAGAGAAAAAAAAAACAACAACATAAAAGTATCTTTTTTTGTAAATATTTTGTGAAATGGAAAAATTACAGACGTGATTTGGAGGAGGGTTCCAAATAAACGAACAAATTTAAACCGGCCTCTGCTGTCAACTCTGTCACTACAAACCTCGGGATGGGGGGAAATGGGTTTTTGATGGTCGTACTGATTTAACAACCTTTCACTAACAAATTTCACTACAGCAGCTGTCACAGGCATGAAAAAATAGAAATATTTATGTTTTATCTCAACCTTTCCTGTTTCCATTTCAAAATAAAAGCCCTCTGACAATGTTTCGGGGGTCAGAATCCCTTAAGCTGTGAACAGGAGACTTTTAATTGTGAAATATATTCAGGACCTTGTTTTTGACAATACAGTGACCTGCACGGCTCCATGTATGAGGGGAGTATCGGTTCAGCTTTGACCATGTGCATGTGCTTGATGAGCCTATAGAAACCTTGTTGCACTGTGTTCAGGATTGGAGAAGTTATTTTTCTAGCACATTTCCTCGTTATTTTTAGTACAGTTTCACACTATTAGTCTGTTAGCTGCTGCAGCACCCATATTCACTGCTTAACAGCTGCAACAATTTCTCAATTTATTGTCAACTCGATTACATTATACTTAATAATCGGTTACTTTAAGAAAAAAAGTCAAAATTCTCTGATTTTACCATCTTAAAATGTAAATATTTTCTTGTTTTTCCCCTCTATGACAGAAAACTGAATGTCTTTGGGATGTGGACAATAGAAGAGATCTGAGGACGTCATCTTGAGCTGATCAACACTTTTCACCATTTTTCATATCATAGATCAACTAATTGAATAAAGAATCAACAGATTAATCCACAATGAAAGTAACCATAAGTTGCAGCCCTACGCTGTTTACATGTTTTGATCACTTTGATCAGTATTTACTTGTAACCAGCATCAGAAATATTTGGAAGCAGAGAACGACCACTCTTGCAGTTTTAATGCCATTATCTTGGGATCTTGAGTTAATTATTTTATTATCTCAAGACAACAGAGCTCGTTTTGTTGTGGTAGCAGGCCAACCTGCGTCACTTCTAAAGAAAACAAAAGGCTGACTTCTTGAGATAATTTATGAAGAGAAATTACTTTTGTTTTCTCAAGATTACAAGATAACTGTGGAGAAGTAAAAAAATGTCTGTCTCATGTAACTACACCTGATTTCAGCCCTCAAGATCACTGTCATGGCTGTCGGGGAGGATTCAGAACTGAGGCAACAATCAAGAAAAAGGAGGATTCATGACTAAACGGAAAGTAAGTCAAAGCATTTGAGCAAACATTTTTTTGCACTTGCATCAGCAGAGCAGACAGTCTGAGGTTGACCAGCGTCCCTCTGTCCTGATGTCTGATAAACATTAAGAAACAACAGGAAACAATCTTTTGTTTTCTCATGAAAACGGGCTGATTATGTTGCTTTCACGGGACAACAAAATAATGAACTTAAGAAAACAGCATGAAAAAACTGCAAGCACAGGACGTCCTTTTTTGGGGATCGAATGCTGGGCCATTTTACCGTACGGAAAAGTGTAATAGTACATCACTAATGCTGCATTCATATCTCATTCAAGTTATTGTAATTTCTGGCTCATAAATAGCATTCATGTCAATATTAAACTACAATTGTGAAACTGACATTTTGAAAACTGTTACATCTGACATGAAAATCAAACAAGTCATTTAAAGTCCATTGATTAATGTAAACAATCTTGATACATCAATTTATTTAGCCAATTATCTATCTGCTATGGAAAAGTAAGATCTAACAACACTTGTTAATTGAAAATTGTTGTTTTTGGGCTTTTCTTGGGCTTGGTTGAAAATAAGCACATTACGCATTACCTCTGATCCTATTTAATATTTCTCACATTTGTACAATCACAGAATCTCAGCATTTGTTTCGTACTGAGTGTTTTTTTTCCAGGTCATGCAGTCACCCCTACACAGTCATCTGCTTACTTTTCATATGACTTAAAAAAGAAACGACATCCTCCCACTTGTACCCGAACAACCGCCCAAACTCTTCTGCTCCTTCTTACACAAGCAACTAATACGCCCAGCTATTAGTGTATTTATTTAACTTAAAAGACATGTGAACAGATGGACACAAAACTTTAGACCTCTGTGTCTCTGTCTGCGCAGTACAAACGGGGCTCATGAGTGTGTGTGGGCGGAGGTCTGCAGAGAGAAAACAGGATGGAGAGAACGAGTCCTGAGATGAGTAGTTAGTCAGTGTTTGTTCCCCTCAGCCTGATTAAGAGTTAATGCTTCCTCCAACAGCTCTCTGAGCCCCATTCAGACAGCAGGGATGAGCCACTTGTGTTCATGGGTTTGAAGTGAATGAACAGGGATTGGTAATTAATATATATATATATATTTGGGAGAGAAGATTTAATTTCGTTAAATTAGACTTTGGGAGATATGCTTAATTACATTTTTTCCGAGAGTCAGGTGAGAAGTTTGACATCACTCTTGCGTCCGTAGCAGGTAGTTAGCTTAGCTTAGCATAAAGACAGGAAATAACTACTGCATCTGTAAAAAAGGTAACAAAATATACCAATGTGTTGTTTTATTTCTTGGTTTTGTAAGTTGAAATCTAAACACATTGGTTTTATTTCTTTGAAAAACATACATTGCCCAAAAATTTGCAAAAAAATAAATAAATACTAAAACAAAACAAGTTAAGAAAATTACCTGAAAATAAGGGAAAAAAAGTTTAAAAAAAAACAAAAACAAACAGAAAATGACCCAAAAAGAAATGCTGAAAATAAAAAAAAGTATTTATTTCATGTATTGGGTAATATTTTATAATAATTTGTAATATTGCAATATAGTCTATCTCTGTAGGGATCATTTTCATAATGTCGTCTGACAAGAATATCAATCTGCGCCTGTCAGTGTTTACATTGCAGCCTGTTTCTCTCAGTACTGCACCAGTTAAAAAAAAAAAGTTACTTACACACAAAAACATGAGGAAAAAAACCCAAATCGAATTTGAAAATTACTGAAGTAACACTTAAAAGCTGACATGGGTGCAAAGTTCTTAGAAAAATGTAAATTTAATTTTCCGTTATAACTCCATGACCTGATGTGATGAGACTGCTTTTGTGCAACTGCTTCTAAAGTCAAAAATAAACTTTAAAGAGCTGAACATTCATTTAGAAATGTCCCTTTGAGTTTCTGAACGCCAATCAGTGGTTAATGTACACGTAAAAACAAATATTTAATCATATAGCTTCTTCTCGCTCCACCCTCGTCTTCCTCCCACCGCCTTCCCGTCTCATGGTCTGATGTGCTGCTCTTTTCTGGTTTTATCACGTCAGCAAACCTCAGCAGAGACGCAGGCAGCCAAGAACTGTGGGGTCGGAGGTGCAGCATAAATTACAGCGCTGCTTTTCTATCTTTCACTCTCTCTCTCACACACACACACACACACACACACTAACAAACACTTCCCCTCTCGCTCTCTCTCCTGACACACACATTTTCTCACACTTGCGCACACAGCTGCTGCACAGCTGTCTGATCCATGAGGAGAAAGGCAGTAATCCGGTCGCCTACGTCTTTGATATGTATCTCTGACACACACACACACAAACATCACACACACACGTTCACACTGTCTGGCTCCTTTGAATTACACACACACACTAAAAAGCTTTTATTCATCGATAGAACAACCACATAAGTTATTTGCTTATTTAGTTTTAAAAAAACACAAGATAAATCACCAAAAATACTGTAAATAAAAGAAAAAGAAAATTGACATTGATTTTTCTTTTCAGTGTGCACACTTAGCCTAAACCAGTGACACTCAACTTATGGCCCGTGGGCCAAATCTGGCTCCTGATAGGGTGCTGGGTGGCCCACCAGCCATTTTCTAATTCACTATAAAAAAAAATGATTCACACTGGGAATTGTTTTAGTACTTTTAGTACATATAAGGTGCCAGAGTGCATAAAACAGCATCAAAATTGAGCTTGTTTATCACCGAGAAAGTGTCAGGGGAGAATCCCTGTACCCCCGCAGATTTCGTGGCTAACCCTTTTTCACGAAAATTAGTGCGTGTACGCAGGATTTTTAAATGCGGAACAACCATAAAAAATGAGCAATAGACCACTTTCCCATTGACAGTAGACTGGAGCTGTGTACAATAGAAGAGCATACCTTTCTGTGTGTGTTTTTGTTTTTTTTTCCTGGTGCGTCACATTTGATGTAACGGACAGGCCGGAAAACAAGTCAGTAGCAAGCAGCATTGAGGCCGGTGAAAATGTTACAGTGGTTACTTCTGTTTTTTCTCTTATTTATTCAGTCTCTCTCTCAAATTTATTGCTAATTTGGATTGGTTTGAGTGTTACTTGGGCAGAGACGTACTGTATTTTGTGTGTGTTGGCCTAGCGGGTGTTAGCGGGGAGTTTTGGGCAATAGGAAAGAGGCTATACAGACATGAAAGTGATATTTATCTTCTTATCAAACTATCCACCAGAAACCAAACAGTTTCCGAGATGTCTAACATACCTTTATGTTTCTAACTCCCAGGGTGCGTCATACTTAATTTTCCCTAATCTTTTGTGTGAATTTTAAAGTAACAGGCAGTAAAGAGCCAGAAATGAGGAACAATACTGGTTCTTTCTGTCCATGAGAGGAGAAGACGACTGAACAATGAGAATCTTTGTGAGAGAAGAAGAAGAGGCTGTTTGCAAGTCTCTGAGGCCTTTTGAATCAGTCACATACAATGTTTCACAAAATAAAACACACAGCATATTGTTCCTACTGCAGGAACACGCTGTTAGACATGTAACACCTCCAAATGTCTTCTTCTGGGCAATTATTTATGACCCCAGTGTAGTTAGGAGTTCAGTAAAGAGCCTGTAGGTGACAACTTATTCAAACACATGCTGTCTCTACAAGCTTTATAATTTATTTATTAATTCTTCAGCACAAACAAATACAACACATGTTGGAGAGAAAGCAGTTATAAACAGACTTGTGTTATTTTGTCTGATTAATTCCACAAATTGAGTTAAAATCAAAATGTTCCTTAAACTTCAGTTTTCTTGTGTTGTACTCAGGTGTGTTTTACAAGCTGTATGACCCTTTGAAAACTGAGTACATTTTTATTTATTTATTTTTTAACAAAGCAATGACTAACTTGGCAAGAAATGTCCCACAAAACTTTACTTAAAAATCTGCTTTAAAAAAGAGGGAACGATTATGAGAAAATATTTTTTTTAAAAAACAGAAAATGGAAAACTCTATTTATAATCATAATCACAGAAAAAGTATAATGAAATATATTTGATATGATAATATGAAATTATTTTAGTGTTACATCATGAAGTACTAAATGTCCTGAATTTTTAAAAATTATTTTTAACCTTATGCACACAAGGTATCTTGTATCACAATATAATAGTAACATTTTGTAGGACTCCAGAGGCTATGTTAATAGTTTTCTTGCAGGACAAGTCAAAACTTAACTGGCAACAACTGTGTGAGTATGTAGAGCCGTTCATCAGTAACAATAAGTATTTTATAATCTGATCACATGTTTTCTACTTAAAATCAAAGAAACCAGTAACTAGCTGTCAAAAACAATGCAGTGTTGTCAAAAGTACAATATTTACCTCTGAAATGTAGTGGAGTAGTAGTATAAACTCTAGTACAAGTACCTAAAAGTTGTTCTTAAATGCAGAGCTTTAGTTAGGTTACACTAGTGAGTCTGGGTGGACAGCCACGATGTTGTCTTCGTTGACTCCCCTCTCAGGTATGCAGGTGCTCTCATGTGTCCTACCTGCAGCCTTCTCTGCCTCGGAGGTGGATGTGAGCTGCAGATGGTTGGCGGTTTGGCTGGAGGAGAAGAAACGAGCTGCACAGCTTCTCCTGCTCAGCCTCAGGCCATGAGGAACCGACACGACCAGGTGGATACAGCACCACCTGCCTGAACCTGCTGCCTGTGAGAACACATTTAATTTCACATTTAGCACACTGCTGCAGCTGAACATTAAAATGTGAGATATTAATCTTTTCTGGGGCTGTTTGATTACATCTGTAAAGTTTGGTAATGAATAAATACATTTTAAAAAAGTAATATAAGAATAATAATAAGGATGATAATGACAGGTTTTTCTATGTAGTTAAGAAGTCAAACTTTTCAAGTCTGTCTACAAGCATTCTGTGGCCTCCCAAACTGTAGGTGTCTGATAAGAGAAAACTACAGTACATTGACTTTCATAATTTCCATTAAAAAAAAAGCAAAATACTTAGGACAGGGTGACTTACAGTGCATCACAAAAAATGATATATGATCCATTAATATAATTTCTTATATATAATGTATTTACAATTAAAGCATAATAATTATAAAGAAATTGTAATATGAATTATATAAATATAAATCATAATATGAAATGGGGAGGGACACATCCCCACAATATAAATGAAAATCTATGATATAACAAGCAACCATGCACAACTGTCCAAAAATAATAAAAAAAAATCTAATCTTCTGTCTTTTCACTTTGACAATGTGTAATTAGGAAGTGGCAACCTCCAAAACTGAAAAATTAAGCCAACATGGAAGTGTGAAAAAACTGCAGTGGCCACTTGAGTAAATCCCCAGAGACCCCCTGTGTTAAAATGCCCAACTTTACAGCAGAAATAAACATGTTTAACAGCCTGGCACAAAAAAAGAGTTTTTGCTCTCTATAGCCGACCCAGAATCTCATAATTACATATTAAAAATTATGTTAAAAATATTAAATTTTTAAGCACTTTCCTAGCCCATTTCCTTGTGTCCGTATGTCTTTTACTTTTCATTTTATTTTATTCATTTATTTTTTAATCATTTTCAGGTAATTTTCTTGTACTTGCAACTATTTTCTTTCTATTTTTGGGGGGGTAATTTCTTCTCTCATTGCTCATTGCCATCTTCCAAAAAAATTTTTGAATTTTTATAGGCAAGTACTAATGCTTGTATACGTCTCAGTACATTTTAAAACAGAATTCAGCTCTCTGTTTAATCCTGTGCTCTGCTGCTGTCTCACACAGAGGCCTCTCCACGCAGCCTTTAACGCTGTCATGAACAGCTGACTCCACCTGCTGCTGGTGTGTGACCACTGAAGCCCGGTGAGATCCGAGCGAACAGTGTTAGTGCAGGAAGCAACTTTAACCCTTTAACAGGCACTGTAACCGCACTGTTGACATTTTTTGCTATCAAAATGCTTCACTAAAAACTGGGCAAACCCCAATTTCATTTTATTCAGATGTTTTTATACAATGCATTTTAGTGTTTTTATTTTTTATTATATTAGATTGACTGTTTTTTTCTACCATAACAATTTGAGGGGTTTTTTTTAACCATTTTTTTGACAAATTTGTGTTTTTAACATTAATTTTTATGTGCATCTATTTACTTTTGTTTATTTTTATATGTTTACTGTATTAGGTTTCTATTTCATTACATTGACTTTTGCACTTTTTACAATGCATTATACTAGGAACATCACATAATTTTTGCAGTTGTATTTCTGTGTGTGACTGTTAGAGGGTTTTATTTCAATAATAACTCAGTGATTTCTGAATTTCTTGTCTTTTTATTCGCATACAGTACCTTCAATTCTGGACAGATTACATTCAAGAATATCAAAAGGAAACACCAAAAAGAGTGAATTCCCTCACAAACCCAACGAGCACGAAGAAATGCATCGGGACCTACAGTACCGCTGTTAAAAATCAGCATATATTAGATATGCAGACATTATAGACTACAGCAGGGTAACATATACTCTATAACATGTGCATAACGTAACATATGACCACAGGGCCGGGCTATTTACACTTGAATCAAAAACGTAGTTCGTTTTAACCATTTAATCTTACTTTTTTTTTTATACATATTAACATCATCTTCTTTAGTGGGGAGCCAACATCCTTTAGATCACGCACACAGCACACCTGCTGTTGTTTGAAAGCACTCTACGCTCTACTTCACCATAAATAAAACAGTTACAAAAATATACCTCACTTCAAACAGAGCCATAGCAGGAAAAAGAGCGTACAGCCATCGTGGAATGATAAAAAAAAACAACACATAGCAACCTGTGAGGAGACGGAGATGGAGGCGGAGGCAAGGGTTTGGTTTCCAGGACAGTGTGTGAAAGAGTTTAACGAACAAGCGGGAATTCCAGTTAGAAGACAGCAGTTTTAACGGGAATGTTTGAGGTTGTGACGGGCCGTGGATGGCGGCTGTGGATTGGCCGGGACAGTGATGGTGACGTGGGTCGTCTGGGGCGGAGGAGGTTGATTTCCTGGCATGTTGTTCCCTTTGAAGTCAAACCGCCCTCCTCTTCGTGGGAAGATGTGTCGAGGTTAGTCGGCCGTTCGGGAGTGCGGGGGGTTAAAAACTCCAGGTCCATGTTGTATTAGTAGTGTGTTTACATTCACAGGTATATCCCATCGTACTAAGGCTCAGGAGGGTGTGGTGTGTGTCAGTGTATGTGTTGCTGCTGCTGCTGTTCCTCCTGAGAAGCAGAAGACTAGAAGCGGAACTATTTTTTCTTGGAGTTGACGCTCTTGCAGACCCAGTTCATGCCCTCCTGAGCAACAGAAACAGAAGCACCGTGAGTTGAAGAAAACAGAAGTTGCAAAAATTCGACAAAAAAAAGAGGCTCAGTTGGTACGCTCACCTGAATCCCCTCACCAGTGAGGGCGGAGCAGGACTGAATCTGCCACATGCGATCCCGGATGGTGTGCAGGTTGAGGCCCTCTGCGATCTCGGAGGCCGGGGCGGCTGTCAGCAGGTCCTGCTTGTTTGCAAAGATCAGTACCGGAACGCCGCTCAGCTTCTCCTCGTCCAATAACTCGGCCAGCTCCTGCAACACACAGACATCTGTCAGTTATAAGCCCTTTTCACACAGAGCTCGCGCTATAGAGCTGATATGAAGTCACCTCTTTATGCGTCCTTCGCATTTTTACACAAAACAACGGCAGCATCATTGAGCTCCAGTGTGGGATTTTAGTAGCGTAATTATATCGGTCAAATCATACTCAGACGTTCAATACCAACATCCAGCGATTCATTTTTTTGAAATATGAAGTCTAAAAGTTTGAAAGAGGCTCAGTGGGATGCTTAATGTGACTGCAGCATTCATGTAATATGGTAAACAAGCTAACTGCACCAACTAGGAATTGGAAATTTGCAGGCACTACATATTAAACAAAAGCCAGAGTGTGTCGTATTAAGTTGCTGTGAGCTGTAAATTCCCCACTTCAGTACAGAGGAGAAAAGATAATGTCATCAAAGTCACTCCTCCTTTGTGCCGCTTCGTCATCTCTATTGTGAAAGTCCAGAAATTATCGTCAGCTTGATAGATGATGAGAGTATTGGTAAGTTGCAGCCCTTCAGTACTGCAGTGCATGCACAGTGCACACTGACACAAAACAACACACTGTACATACCTGACCCGTCTCCTCAAATCTCTTCCTGTCAGCACTGTCAATGACATAAATCTGAAACAAAAAGTTTTCCTTGTTAGCGTGTGCAGCAGGTCCTCGGTGTGTGTTTAATAAACAGCGCCGTCACAAAGGATGATGAATAAAACAGTCGGGTAATACAAACTCACCAGCACGTCGGTGTTTTCAAAGTAGTTTCTCCAGTACGGCCTGATCTTCCTCTGACCTCCGATGTCCCAAACATTCAGTTTAAAACCCTGAGACTGGACGCTTTTAATGTTGAATCCCTGGAGAGCACAAAACATAAAGCAGGTAAAGACAGCTGTAATTCCTGGCAGTGGTGTAGTGTAATGAAGAAGTGATACTTTCTTAAGGTACTTAAGTATTTTTGGGGAGTACCTCTACTTTACTTGAATTTTTTTATTTCTTTTGACTTTTACGTCACTACATTTAGTTAGTTACTACAAGAAAGGGAAGAAGGAAGGAAGGGACGAACAACTGATGGAATAGGAGGAAAGGAAAGACTGGATTTTGATATTTAAATTTTTCAAGTTGCAAAAAAAGACCCATACATGTTTCTATGATTTTGGGACAATAATACGATTTTAGGATGTTTCTATGATTTCAGAACATTTCTAGGATTTAAAGACATCTCCAGAATTTTAGGACATTTCAAGGATTTTAGAGCATTTCTGGGATTTTAGGATGTTTCTAGGATTTCAAGACATTTCTAGCATCTTGGAACATTTCTAGGATTTGAGGTTGTTCCTAGGATTTTAGGGTATTTCAAGGAATAAAAAAGCAAGCGTTCAGGATGGAGAAATTTGACATTTGCTTATTCGTAACATGCATAAGTAAATGTCAATTCTCAAAATTCTGACTGCTTGCATTTTTATTTTCAGCATTTTACTTCAATACTTAGGTACATTTACTATCATCAATTTATTGAGAACAGTACAGTAAGTACAGTAAATATCAGATGCTTTAAGACTTTTACTCAAGTAGTACTCTAACTTCTACCAAAATATTTTTCTAGAAAAGAAATCTGTACTTTTGCACAAGTTTGGCTTTTAGGTACATCATCCTCCACTGATTCCCAGAAACTCAAACATGTCTCTTGTGTCTGTTTGCTCCCACAGAAGGTGATGCATGTGTGAGGCTGTCCCCCGGACCTGTGTGGGGGTGATGTGGCTGATGTCCTCAGATGCCAGCTGTTTGAGCAGGGTGGTCTTCCCGCCGTTGTCCAGACCCAGCAGCAGTATCCTCACCTCCTGGTCTGGTGTGCTTTTTAGCTTACGCAGGATGGACAGCAATCCCTGCAGTGAAAAAACAGCCATGTGATGTTGCTTTGCCGGGGGGACAGGGGGAGCACTGTTACAGCTAACCACCATTGCAGAGATGCATCTCGCATAACAGGCCGTGTAAGTGCATTTTCCAATCCCTATTGTGGCTTTTGTTAATGGAAAAACATCAGTCTAACGGTACTGGTACACGAAGACAACAACACATCCCGTGAGTAGATAGTTACATCATCTCCTTTGTCTGTTTTTCTGTCCCTTGCGGGTTAGTAGTTTGAGCGCAGGGATAGTTAACGGGAGCTAAGCGCAGCTAACGTGCTAAGCTAATCTCCCCTGATAACTGAACGGAGCAACAAGGAGCAGCTTTTACACTTGGATGTTTTTCTCGGCAAGTTTCAAATATCGGCAGCCATTAAATATCAAAATCCTTCATCTGAGCGCTACTTAACGTGAATACGTTCACATTTTTGTTTGATGTTAACAGTTAATAGCTAAATATTACACGACAAATTGAACTCACCATCTTGTTGCCTTCTCTCCTGGAGACGCCGCCGAGGGTTACTAAGGGGGATGACGTCAGACGCACAGTTACGCACAAAACTTGGGCCCCGCCCCCAAACATGGAGGACGAGTTTAGTTAGCTAGCTTAGCTGCTAACAGTTAAATGTGCCAAAAGTAGGTCAAAAATACTCCCGCGAGTATTTTTTGCAGACAGGCGTTATAATAAGTTGCTACAAGTAAATGTGTCTTAAATTCGACACGAGACGCAGAAAAAAACGTTTATTTTAAGGAGGTAATTAGCTAGCTAGTTAGCATAACAGTGACGTTCAGAAGTTGTAAACTAGCATCATAGCAAACATCTTAAGTGTGTTGAGTGTGTTTTTAGTTATTTTTTCTTAGGTGTATTAAGTGTATCTTGTGTGTTGTAAGTTTTAGGTCGTAAACATTAATAATAAGGCGTCGGGTTTCGCCGGTTTTCACGTAGGGAGCTGCCCCAACCTGTGATTGGACGACGGCATGCCACGTGCACATGTCTTTACTATGCCACACGAGCACATTTGATTTACCTGTCAGGTTGCGGTGTGGGAAGGTTGAAGAAGAGGAACATTTCAAAGGTATGTTTTCTGTTTTTGTCTCTATAAAGATTGCAGCTCGTGCGCCGTCGCGTCAGCTCGTCGTTTGGTTGTTTATGCTGCTGCTGCGGACGTCAGCTGCTAACTGGAGTTATGAGTTGCATCACTCTCCGACTGACATGTTTTAACTCTTTTCACTGCTGTTAAGCCGATTCAGTGAACACAAGACAAACAACTCTTTCACACACCGAGTTTCTGCCTTTATTAGAGGAGCTGAATGTATGATTTTACATATTTAATGCTCGCACAAGTTTAAAACTGCCTTTACTGAGTGAACTGAGTTGGTGAGTTATCCAGATGTATTCAGACTGTGCTCTGGCCTGCAGATCCAGTTTCTCAAGAATGAACTTAACTGTTGTCAGATAGCCGCAGCACTATGTCTTCATCTCCTAATTTTACATTCTCCTGCCTGAAACTACTGTTATTCACATGATCGATTAAATGGATTTGAGGATGTATTTTGATAGATGCAGGACTCAACGCTGCAGGGACTTTACTGCTTGCTGCCATTAAACTTTTTAATGCCCTAAAATAACCATTGTTATTAATTACTGCACTTTTATACGCTGAAGTTTTATACATAGTATCTGTCATTATTGGATTTTTTTTAGAATTTACTATTTTTAAAAGTTTTTATTTTTCCTGTGGATAATTACAGGTGTGTTTCCTGTGAAGGATTAATATCTTAAGTGTTTATTTGGCGTGTATCTTTGGGAATGCATTTGCGATGTTTTTGGATGTATTTTGTGTATGGATTTGCTGATGGTGTGTGTGTGTGTGTGTGTGTTTATATGTACAGTACTGTGCAGAAGTCTTAGTTCACCACATATTTGTTGTTTTAGCAAAGCTGCTATAAAGATATACAGTATATCTATTTATTTCTAAGTCTCTTAAGTAAGTTACAAACAAAGGATACAGAGAACATGTACAATGCATTAAAACACCAATAATTTACAGTAAAAACATTTCTCCATTAACCGATTAATTTCTTTGTCTACAAAATGTCAGAAAATTGTAAAACAAATATTGATTTGTTTTTCCCAAAGCCCAACATGACATCCTTAGATGCCAAATATATTCAGTTCACTGCTGTAGAGGAGTAAAGAAACCAAAAAATATTTACACCAGTGAATCTGGAATCAGTGTTTTTCCTTTTTTTTCCTGAAAGAATTACCAATTAAACATTTATCAAATTAGTTGCCAATTAATTTAACAGCTGACAAGTTCATGATCATGAAAATAACTTGTAAGTTGCAGCTCCAATGTGTCCTTTAGCTGTAGTGTAGAGCTGCACAATAAGTCGATTAATCTATTAGGTGATTGACAGAGAACGTTTATGTAACCATTTTGATCATCAAACTGTCGTTAACATTTTGTAAGCAAAAAAGCCAAAAAAATAGCTTGTTTCATGCTTTAATAAGTGAGAACCTGATGCTTATCTGTCATATATGATAATAAACCAAATAACTTTGGATTGTTGGACTGTAGGTTGAATATAACATACTGTTTAAAGACCTCACCTTTGTTTCTAGGAAATTACACCGAGAATATTTCACTATTTTATGGACAAGTGATTATTCAATTTATTAAAAAATGAATGGGCATATTAATTAATAATGGACATAATCGTTGCTTGCAGCCCCACTGTAGTTATCTGTTGTCATCTTATCAGTTCCAGTCTTAGTTGTTGTGTTTGTATTGATTTGTCGTGGTATGTACGGCCGCGTTGACTTCTGGCTCATGTTCAGTGTTCCCACAATGTTCTGCGCGCCTTTACCCTACTTTTTAAACAAACAGCTGCAGAAACAATCCAGTTTCAGCCAGTCTGGGCCATCACAATGTACGGATACCTCACATGCCCTTTATCTACAAAAGATTAAACCCCATAAGGCGGGTTTCTGTTGTGAGATTTCACTAAGTACTCTCAGTGAATGATTAGTAATGTAATGTGAGGATCCACTGGGATGTTTGGATAGTTCAAGCTGAGGTCAGCAGGTTCTGGTTCCTCTGGATGTGTAATAAGAGGCAGAGTGCTGCAGCTGCAAAAACCCAAAATGACAACCCGTGGAACCATTTACCAGGAGGTGGTCAATGATTTCTAGTGGAAGTTTGGCCCATGAGAACTTTATAAGGAGAAACTAGAGTTTGTGTTTGTTCAGGGTTGTGTGGGGTTTGAACTCAAGGGCACATGTTGGCAGCAAGTCCAACAGCTCAGGAGGGGGGAGCCGAAAAACTACAGCTCAGTGTGGTTCATACGCTATCCCAAAGACCAGTTTCACAGGGTATAGTGAACTCATGCCCACTAATTAGGTCAGTGCGGAAGACTTTCTGGATTCATACCAACATGTACACTTTAGGGCTGCAGCTAACGAAATGTATCATTGTTTAATCTGCTTTTTGTCTCTTATTATTTTGTTCATAAAATGTCAGAAAAATAATGAAAAATGCCTGTAATGATTTTCTACAGAAAAAAAAAACGTATTTTGTTTGGTTAACAGTCTAAAAACCCAAATATATTCAGTTTACAGCCACACATGATGTAGTGCATATATTTATAAGCATATATTTAGAAAATTAAGTCATCAATAGGCATTAATCAATGATCAGAATAGTTTCATTTTCAGTTGATCAATTAAATGACTAAATGTTGAAGCTCTAAACACACACACACACAAACAAACACACACCTTATAGTGAAATAATGTGAGAATGTGAGTTCAAAGGTAGTCTGTCCCTCTTTGACCTGTTAATGTTACATCAGCTCAAACCAGGTCTGTCTGGTTTGACAACAAAAATGCACCAAGTTGTGATAAACGGACAAGAGACATGCATATAATTCATTCATTAACTCTGAATTAGGACCGTAGTTACAGTCAAGTCAGTCTCTTGTGCTTCTCTGTTTTATAATTTAATTTTCAGCAGCAAATTAAGATAATTATGTTATTCTCTTCTTTTTCTGCAGGTATCAGCTGCAGCTGCTGCGTAACTTCCTGCAGAGCAAACAGAGGTCGTCTATTGTATTTGAACTTTTTAATGCATTAAGCTTGGACTGCTTTTAAACAACCACAATAATGGCTTTGAGCTCATTCGACATTGATGCGCCACGATGGGATCAGTCTACGTTTATGGGCCGACTGAAACACTTCTTCAACATCACAGACTGCACGACGGCGCTCTTACCTGACTCACGCTTGGATGAGGCCAAAGCGTTAGTAGAAAGCTGCAGGTAAGAAGATCAACGCTAAAAGTGAGTGTGAACAGTCACACCGGGACTGAATCTATATCACACACTAGCAGACAGAAAGGCAGACTTGTCTTGATGCAGCGCTGTGTTCACTGGCAGTGGGAATACAGTCTGTCGCCTATATTTAGCGGGTTTCCCTGTGTTTGAAAAACCCGCATGCATGTGCGAATTTGTGTGGGAAAGGGGTATGATATATCAGACAGAAGTATGGCACATCAGTGTGTGAAATCCATCCTTCGGTGGAGTTTTTCCCTCTGATGTTTCACTCATACCCTGGTGTCTGCAAGTTTCAACATGAAAACAGCAAGAACATGTCAGCGTGTAGATGATGGCATGAACATGTGTCGGTGTGTTTTTGGCCCTCTGCAGGGCAGGATCCATCCCTCCCGGTACCACGGAGGAGCAGCTCCACTACGCGAAGAAGCTGTACGACTCGGCCTTCCACCCAGACACCGGAGACCGCATGAACCTCATCGGTCGCATGTCCTTCCAGGTCCCCGGAGGCATGGCCATCACTGGCTGCATGCTGCAGTTCTACAGGTGCGAAGAGCAAACAGGACGAGCTGCATTTTACAAAATGACTGCATTTTCACAGAGGAAAGCTTTACTGGTCTCATAAACGGTGTGTTTTCTAGGACAGTCCCCGCTGTGGTGTTCTGGCAGTGGGTGAATCAGTCCTTCAACGCTCTGGTTAACTACACAAACCGCAACGCAGCCTCCCCCATCACTCCCAAGTAAGAGTTTATTGTGAGCTTTCACTGGACATTACCTGTCATACCTGAATAAAATCGCTCTTACATAAAAGCCACAACAGTAATCCTACTGGGTTCAAACCTAAAAAAAAATCCAACAACTCTTCAAACAAAGGTGAATCTGATGCCGTCACATGACCCTTAGGGCAACAGCAGCGCTTTGAAAAGGACGTATTATGCTTTTTTTATGTTCATACTTATATTTAAAGTTTCTTCTATAATAGGTTTACATGCTTTAATGCTAAAGACACTTTATTTTTCTCATACTGTGTATTCTGGAACACCTGTAGTCTGTCAGAGACTCGTGGCACCAGGTTAGTGTTTTTGGGTCCTCCGTTAATCGGCATTTGTGCACCGTCAGCCGGGTTAATGACTGTAACAGACTCTGTGACTATCACCTAAAAAAACAAAGCCCTCACGTTAACAGATCGATGCAGCCTTTAATGTTGCATATTCAATGTGTGAAAAAGTTTTGGGGGTTTTTTTTCGTCTCTTTTAGGCAGATTGGAGTCGCTTACGTCACAGCAACCAGCACAGCGTTAGCAACAGCAGTCGGACTCAACCTCTACACAAAGGTACAAACACACACACACACACACACACACACTTGTTGTACGACAATGACTGCACAAGGCTGACTGTGAGGTTTATATTTTTAATGAGTTATTTTTCATGTTTAATGCGTCACCAGACTCATTTGGATCATTTGACGACATGTTTCCTGTTAGTTACCAAGGTTACCAAATTAATTGTATATTCTGACCATAAAAGTTGATGTTCAGTCTGGGGAAGGGCAGTGAAATAATATGCAAACATTATATTTTATCTGGTGTTATTAAGTTGAGATATCCCTCATTATGCAAAGTGACATAGTCCTTTCTTTCTGAGGGCTCATCACGTGCACTTTCTTTGTACGGCGCAAAAATGATCAAAATTTGATCTATGACTCAAGAAATTGTTGGTTTTGACGGAGCTGCATTTTCCCCGTTACAGCAGAAGTGTAAGGCTGTGAGGACTTTGGTGTCTGCAGAGACAAACAGTTTTTCTTCTTTTAAATCTTATTGTCATCAAATGCTCCAAAACATCTGTCCTCTTTCTGCTTTAACGCCATCTCCTGGTAACTTTTAAGACGTTAGGAAACCTCTGGAGCTCCCATGAATTTTGGCGCAGTTTTGGGGGGTTTCCTGAGTTGGGAAAGTTGATAAGAAGCTTTTACTTCTAGTCCTAAAAACAGGAGCGAAAACGCATCTCTCTGGAGAATTGTTGGCCCGTTAGAGACGGTTTATAAATACTTTATGAGCCCCGCAGAAGAGATAAAACATAACAAAGCACACAAGCATTAGATGAGATTGAAATATCTAAAAAAAGCCTGTATCTTTTTTTTCTTTTATATTAGTATATTTTTGAGATTTCTTGAAAAACTCTTTGCTTAGTGTCACCGCCTCTCTAGTTTAAATGTTTCAGTTCTAAGTGAAGCCAAATAAAGCTGACAGTCATGAAGTAAAAATTACGGTGACATATCACCTGACTTTTCTTTGTCTTCGCTCTCTCCTGCAGAAAGCTCCTCCTCTCGTAGCTCGCTGGGTCCCCTTCGCAGCGGTGGCTGCAGCTAACTGTGTTAACATTCCCATGATGAGGCAACAGTAAGTCCTGGTTTCCATTAACCCTCAAACTGCGCAAATTGAAATTGAAATTTCTGAAAAAAACTCCCATTTATTGCAAAAACGTTTTTAAATTTGCATGTGGTGGTATTCAAAAAAAGCCATATTTAGCAAAACTGCAATGGAAACACTTGTTTTTGGTCACATGATGCCATGGCGACGTGGTTGTTGGTAGGAACTGGCTTCCTCGTGATTCATCAGGAGCTACAAGAGCTGATATTGTATCACATAACTCTTCAGAAGTTAAGTAGATCATCTGGAGGTTTTGAATCCACAATTAATCTGTGAATTTAAGGGGCTTGCCTTTCCATTATCCCATAACGCACCTGCGTCGCCTTTGATTGGAAATAATGACGGCCGGTGGCTGCAATAGAAATAAACCTGCTGATGTTTTGAACATCCATCACCACGCTTCTTTGAATGTTATTGCCAGAAGAGAAGCTGCATACTATCACTCACACACTCACCTCACAGTAGTTTTTTATCGACATTTTGAAAATGTCGCTTAAGTTTTGCACAAGTCTGTAATGGAAAGCCGCCTACAGTTTCAAAGATAAATGTGGACTCTGGGATTCTGTCGTGTTGTGCACATTTTAACGTCGAGGTGTGCTGAAATCAAATGTTTGATGAGAAAAGCACAATGTTACAAACTCTGTTTCCTTTTCGTTTCTCTTCAGCTTCATTTTGTCTGTTTTTTTTTTCTTCTTCAGGGAAATTCTGAACGGCATCGCCGTCACAGATGAAAACGGCAACAAACTGGGCCACTCCACGGTCAGCACTCTAGACACAAGATTTATTATTTTTTATTTATTTTTAAAGCACAATAGTTTTCCTTTTCTATTCATAAAGTGTCTTTCACTCTTTGATCTGCGTCTGTAGAAAGCGGCAGTGAAAGGCATCACTCAGGTGGTCATCTCTCGGATCACCATGGCTGCTCCGGGAATGAGTATGCAAAGAAGTTTCATCTCATAAATATTAGACTGAGTTCTTCAGCTTATCCTCCTCCTCTTAACCTTTCCTCTTCTCCTCTGTCAGTCATCCTCCCCATCATCATGCAGCGGCTGGAAAAATACAAGTTCATGCAGGTTAGACCTTCATCATCTCCTCCTCCTCCTCCTCCTCCTCCTCCTCCTGCTGAAGTGTGCAGCGCTCACTAAACTCTCTGTCTTTTCACAGAGAATCACGTATCTCCACGGACCAATTCAAGTGATGATGGTGGGAGTGTTGTAAGTAGAGAGGGCTCACAGACATTTCAGTTTATTTATTTTGTTGCGACTTAAAATAACTTCTTTTTTTTTTTTAAAGTTTGATCTTCATGGTGCCCGCTGCCTGCTCCCTGTTCCCCCAGAAATGGTAATAAATCTGCTTATTTACTCTCAGCTGCTCACACATGTAGCTTTAAAACGACTCCTCTGATTTATCGTCGCACTATTACGTGTTTCCACGTAATTGTCAAGTTAATCTGAAGCAAACGTTTTAAATGTTGCAAAAAAGAAATGTGAATTATGCCCATTTGGAGCAAAAACAAAACGGCTCGATAAAGTGTAGTTTCATTAGAAGTTGGTAGAATAGACTTAATCCACCTGTAAACAGTAAAAGAAGTAGAGGTTAAACAAAACAAGTCACCTTAGTCATCTAATCGATCTACGAGAGAAACAGAGATCTCTTCAGGTTTTTAGGAATTTTCTTTAGTTGAAAAAGTTAAAAGTGTTATTTAATGTTGGCCAGTATGTTTTATGCTGTCTGCTGTCGTTAAAGGAAGATGCCAAAAACGGAAACAGCGCGTTCAGTCTGAAAATATAACAAATCTGTAGCCTCATTTCAAATATGTACCTATGATAATTATAACTATAGTTTTTTCATAAGCTTTTTCCTTTTTCCCCCTAAACATTATTCCCTAGCTTTAAAAAAAATCCAAATTTACTAAATTCTTCATTTTGTGAAACATTTATCACCAAGTTGCTCATTGCATTTTTTTCCCCTCATATTTCGTAAATAAATCGCACTAATTGGCTCCGAGTTAAAAGGTTTAAACACTTGTAATAGGCCTCTGAAAGCAGCTCTAGAAAAGGTTTTTAAAGGGTTAAGTGCAGGAATACAGGTGTGCAATAAATGAAACTATAGGTATAATTCGATGTGTATTAGAGATGTTTTGAATGTAAGTCTGATTGATGAACATTAACATAAGTGGAACAAATAAAAATGAAATGAAATAAGTTTAAAAAAGATTTACTGCACTGTGCTGCTAATGAAGGAAGTGTAATTATGAATTTAAATAACTCTCCTAATTATACAAGTACATTAAGTCACTTTTTATTGACACAGTTATGTTCTCATTAGTGACGTTTCTGCATTAGTAAAAAAAAAAACAGCTTGTTTAATCAAACTAAGTAACCGTGTTTCTCTTTCTTTTGCTTCCACACATCCTCACGTCTTCCTAAAACCTCCCTCTCTTCGTCTGTATCAGCTCCATGGCCGTGTCGAAGCTGGAGCCCGAGCTGAGAGACTCCATCGTGTCGAAATACGGAGACGCTGTACAACGTGTCTACTTCAACAAAGGCCTCTGAGACCGACGGCGCTTATTTAAATTTCACAGCACAAGACCGAAAACATGAGTTTTTAAGTTCTCTAATCGTTAGTCATCCTGTACGTCGTCAAATCGGTGCTTATCGGTGCAAAGATTTTGATCAATCATGTGACCTCTTTTTTTTTTAATATCTTCTTTGTTTCAGATTCTCTCTGTTTTCTTACATAAAACAGGTACAAGGGGCACTGCGTTCTCCTGTAGAGAAACCAAAACGATCTCCTCTCAGGAACTTTTCTTTGCCAGATTCTCGTTAGTTTGTCTTTTATGATTTGACGCATCTGTAGTTTTTTTTTGTCATTCGCTGTCTGTGTCTCTTAATCAGTGTCTGCTCCCTCGGCCAAGCCTCGTTACAATCTGTGCCTTCTACAAAAGTGGCAGGAGCAACAGCACTGCTGGATTTTAGTTTCTTTATATCAGTATTTGCTTCACTGTGAAACTGAGATTATTGCTATGCATGGGTTAAAGCTCTGAAAAGGTCATTGGTGTGTTTTTGGAGGTCTGTGTGATAAAAGTGGAGGATGCTGCCCTCTTCTGCCACAGCGGAGGAAGATGTGCGGCCTGTTTGTCAGTCGGATCATGTCGCTGTGTGTGAACTCAGACTCGTGCCACAATCCTCAGTATAAACTGGAATAAAACCTCACAAATATTTGAAGTAGTTTTTCTTATGTCATCTCAGCAGAAACACGGTGGTGGAGGAAATAAAATAAGATTTAAAATCTCAACTTGAAGTGATGCATTTTTAAATAAGGTGGCTAAGTATAATCAGAAATGTGTAATATCAAAAGTAAAAGTACTCTTTGTGCAGTACAGTGGTGACTGATATGTATATTACAGGCTACAATGTGACATTACGAGGTTGTTCATACTGAAGCACAAATGCACAATAAGAATAAGATTTATAATCAGGTAGGTTTTCACTTACCAGGAATCAGCTTTGGTCTTTGGTGCATTAATACATTAACACTTTGAAGCCTGGTTTGTCATCACTTTTCTGTGCTGCCTTCAGACGCCTTTCCCCAAGTATTTAAACCTTGAACCCTTGGCAGCAAGTTGATTTAATTTCTCTCACAAACATGGAAAAAAGGGCAATGAGCAACTTGGCATGAAATTAGTATATGTAGAAATAATAATAAAAAATTAAAGGATGATAAATAATAATAATCTAATTATAATTAAATATTTAGAATTATTTTACAGAAATAGTAAACATTTGAAGGTTTGTTTTTTAGGTCATTCCCTCATATTTTTTTTTCATTTCCAGTTTGGAGTTGTCCTTTTTTGTGCTAATTTTCATGTTTTCTTTTTTCACTAATTTCTTGATAATTTCTGGGTTATTTCTTCTTAAGTTCCTCACTGCTGCATTCTTTCCATGTTTTTCAAAAATTAAAAAAGCCAAATAGCCCAGGTTTCAAAGGGTTTAACACACAATAAACATTAAAAGTAAATAAAAATAAAAGCACAGTACTGCAACACACCAAAAAACATATACAAATATAGAATTAAAAAAAAAAAAGAAATATATTTTTAAAATACTTAAAAAAAAGTTCTACAACAGAAATATAAACAATATAGCTGTTTCTGTACATTGCCCAAAATAAAGTGGGTTTTTTTTTATAATCTTGACACATTCATAAGTCAGATTGGACCCAGGACCCACTTTTGGACCACAACCCACTATTTGGGAACCACTGTCTTAAAAAACATACATTGATTAAAATTTGTATCTATGATATTTATTTGCCATTTGTATGTTCACTTAATTTTAAATCAATATAAAATTTTTAAAAAAGCAGTTTCCAAAATAATAAAATAATTAATTATTATTTTTAAATAAAATAAAAATAATTCTTCTTTCGGTGTCAACTAAAATGTAACAATAATAATTATTTTTCTAATTTTTAGTTTTCTTTTTTCTCTGGCAGCAGCAGCTCCGGTTGTCGGGGCCGGAGGCGGCAGCGCCCTCTGCCGGTGCAGCCGGTACCGCCGGGGGGAGGAGCCGTTCAGCCCGCTTTATAAAACCGCCTTGATCCTAGAAACGAAAACACTCCCTAAAGACAGACAGCTGCAGACACCAGCCAAGACACCTTCAGGAGCCGTTAACGTCACCGTTACACCGGGGCAGAGCGCGAGCAGACCGCCCGGTGTTGTTTACCAGCTCTCTGTCCGTTAAAACCGAAAAAACCGGAGGGGGGGGACGCTGCTGTCCGCCGCTGGAGCTGCACTGCAACGCATCTGCGCAGCACACAGACACGAAGAAGCCTGAAAAAGAAAAACCGTCGCATCAGTGTTTATGAAAATGCCGTTTTCCGTTAACGGCATCCTTTGCACGCTCGCGCTGCTGGTCCTGTGGCGGGCGGAGGAGCTCGCGGAAGCTTGCAGCTGCGCTCCGGTACATCCGCAACAGGCTTTCTGCAACGCCGATGTAGGTGAGTAACAGCACCGGGGGGGGGGGGGGACTGGGGGGGGGGGGGGGGGGGGGGGGGGGGGGGGGGGGGGGGGGGGGGGGGGGGGGGGGGGGGGGGGGGGGGGGGGGGGGGGGGTGTTGTTGTTGTTGTTGTTGTTGTTGTTGTTGTTGTTGTTGTTTACCCATGTTGCACCAGGCTCCGGCGCAGACACCGGGAGCTGCAGCCGCTCAGCCCGCCTCAGTGCGCGCTGAATGGGCTCAGAAGCTGCTGGAAACCGCTGGGAGGTGGAGGGTCCTGGAGGCCATGGCCGGACTGACTGCACTGATTACACACACGCAGATCACAGTGTCAGATTTTACCATGTCATGCTGACAACAATACACCTCCAAAATACCAAGGAAGCCATTTAGGGAGCATAAAAATCAAAATATATGTTGTTTAAGTGTCATGGAGGTTTGTTGTTAACCCATTGAAACCTGAGCAAATTGGTCTGATTTCTTTTAAAAACACTGGGAGAAGGCAATGAGCAACACATGGCCCAAGATAGCATGACGTTAGTAAAAGGTTACAAGAAAAATACCTGAAAATAAGCAAAAGAAAAGGAAAATTAAAGTAAAAAACAAACAAGAAAATGGCCAAAAGAGCAACTTCACAACAAATTGCCCAAAATAGCAAGAAATTAATGAAAGTTACAAGAAAATTACCTAAAATTAAGTTAAAAAAAAACAAACACAATAACAATACAATGACCTGTAAAGTGCAGGTAATTTTAGAATATTTTTGTATTTTTTATCTATTACATAATTTAAAAAAAATATAAATATAATGATTATAAAAATATGTTCCTGGACATTCCTCCCCAGTTTGCCATTAACTCTTTGAAATCTGAGCAAATTGGTATGATTTCTTTCAAAAACATGGGGAGCATGTTACAAAACAATTATGTGAAAATAAGAAAAAAAGTAAAAACAAACAACAAAATGACCCAGTAAAATTTAAAAATATATTTTTTATTTATTTTTACTGTAACATGATTGTAAATATATAATTATAAAGTCTCTAAATATGTTTTTCTGGATATTTTTCCCTAGTTTTGATAATTTTCTAATATTTTTTTTCCCATTTTTAAAAATACATTTTCAATTCATTTTCTAAGTCACCTTTTATTAAGGTTGTACAATTTGCTGGGCATTTCTTTCCAAATTGGTCATTGCCTTCTGAAAAAAAATCCCACGGATTTGCTCTGGTATTAAAGGGTTAAAGGACACAAACACACACATACTAATTTTGGAGTAAAATTCAATACAGCATCACAAAAATCAGTTAAAAGTGCACCTGTGAAAATGTAACCGACTTTATGTTGATTATTTCTTCTGATTTTATTGTGAAAGAACTCTAAAAACACAATAAGAGGACTATGTTGTCGTATCTCAGGGTGGATGTGCACAGTGTTTGTCGGTGTAACGCACAAGAAGTGGCGCCATCACTGTACATAATGTCTCAGGTTTGCAGAGGAGTGTGTCCTCACCCCTCAGCTGCTGCGGGACGAAGCTTCTGCAGGGCAACGTGGCACAAGAGAGGGAAAGAGACAAGGAGGGAAAGAGCAGAGAGGAGGACAAGGGATGGAGAATGTGAAGAGATTTTTTGGGGGGGTGGTGGTGGGTGTGGTGTGGTGGTGGGGGGGTTGAATCTAAACCACAGAATATGTCACGGCGCGAGCTTTCCTCTGCTTTTTTGTGTAATTTCCATTCCTGCCCTGTTTCTTCCTGTGAGGGGTGGTGCTGGGAGGAATTACAGGAATGCTGCTGGGGTTTTCCCCAACTTTGCTCCGGTGTAACGCAGGGACACACACACACACACACACACACACACAACTGCAGACCATGCATGGTGGACGCTCAAACATTGGCTACAGATGACATCTGGCTGTCAGTTTGGGGTGTTTTCGGAGAAAAAAAGCAATAAAAGTCACAGTCCAAGTGAAAATATGCATGGCATCCGTGAGAAAGACCACGCTGCTTTGGCTCTTTCTCCTCTCTTGACTCCTTATTCGACTACAGAGAAATCTGCACATGCTCTCCCTTTGCTGAAAGGAAGGGAACCTGCAGTTGTCAACAACTTCAGGCTGATGATGTGTCTTAAGCCTCCTGCAGACTGTGAGATTTTAGCAATCATAAGTTTGGTGCGAGCTACACTGTGCGACGTGGATCCAATAAACTTGAGTATGACGTCAAGTTTGATACATGCAGACTGTACGATGACATCACCTGCTGGATCGCAGGCTTCGATATATGCGTCCATCGACGTCATTATGCAGGAACAAAACGTCAGCACGCGTCATCTGTGTGTGCTGCTGTAGTTGTAAGAGAAAGATGTAAACCAGGAGTCGACAGGTTATCGGTCTGGTCGATTTTTGGCATTTTGCAGATTATTTGCATCTGCGTTTTATTTTCGTCAATAAAATTAATTTAAAAGTGCAAAGAAAAGAAAGCGTGTTTCTGCGTATAATATTCACTTCAACTTTCTTCCCAGCCGCTAAAATTACACCTTGTGTTTTTTAATGTTGTTATTCGATCGTATTTATGTTCTCTGTTTACTTTACTGCCATGTGTGAGCGAGAAAACGGCTTAAACCAGCGTTGCAGACCACTAACGCAGTGTGTGAACGGTTTAATTTTCTGGCCCCACACTGATGCAAATATACATTTGCGGTGATTATCTAATCCACATATTACTCCAGTGATAAAATAAACCCATGTCCTAATGATTTTCTGCAATTTATCGCGATAAAAAGGAAAAATGACGGCACTGATACATTTCCACATGCAGGGGTGTGTGTGTGGATAACGTCTGTGTGATCTTGTGTTGCAAAATGACATCTCTGTTTTCAGGTGTGACTCAATCTCTCGCTGAGCTGGCAGGAGTCAGAGACAGGATGTCTCACTTGCAGAAGTATATTTGTGTTTCGTGTGCTCATGTTGTTTTTTAAGGGTCTGTGAGTCAAGTCAGAGGAGGCGTGTTTGAAGCACAATGGTCGATGTTATTGTCCGACAGTGGTTTCAGGGTGGACCTGAGGATGAAACTGTGGTTTTTGTGGATCTCAGATATGCTGTTAGAAAGACCCAGATAAGACCCTGCAGGAGGAGAAGCAGTAGTGAGAAGAGTTTTTCAGGCTCGCAAAGAGCAGAAAATCAGAATAGAGCGGATTGTCTGGTTTCCCAGAATGTGCATGAAGGCAACAACAAAGTGACTTTATGTGGTCGAACAATTTGATATTTGTTTTGGTGAAACTGGATCCCACTCGTTACGTGTTCGCACACATGCTGTACATGCTGAGACCAGCAGTGTGTGTGTGTGTTTCACCTTTTGTTTTTCATGCTAAATGATGCTCTAGGATATGACCACAAGTCGTTAAAATGTAGCAGTGTCATGCACCTACCACACAATCACACTCACGCACACACACACATTTACATGTCCAGACAAACATCCTCTTTTCACATAAATCTGTTGCCCACAAAGGGGAACTTCCCCGACAGCCCTGCCCAGTCAGACTGTCCGGAGGCTGGGCGTTGTGGAAGACCAGAGTCACCCTGCTGTCTGCAGGAGTGGACATGCAACAACACACCAACGCTTCGTGGCTCTTTTTATAGAAATATAGTCATGAAATGCACTAAACAGGCGCCACAAGTCGCTTTTTTGAAATATATTTCAGAGTAAAAACAATCTGGTTGCTTTGTATCACACGATATTTGTATTTAAAGTGTGTTTACATGTACATTTTTCACAATAGTCTTCAAATATTTCTCATAAAAAGTCACAAATATTTGTACTGAAGCAAAATATACATATATAGATGAGCAAACTTTATTGGAAATTAAAGCTGCATTCAATTACACTTCAGCTCTTTTTTGCTTTCTCACGGCTCTCCATCAGCTGCTGCTTTTGCACTGCCAAGGTTTAATCGCAGAATGAGGACAGAGTTGTCTCGCCTTGAGTCAGCACAAAAGAGTAACTGCTGAAATGGTGTCTGTGTAAACAGGACAAGAGGCAGAACGGGGTTATTGATTAATTTTATTGTTGTTGTTTAGAAAGTGCTGTAAACGCCTTTGTTATATGTCACACAAGAGGCAGATGCTGTTGTGTTACACATCATGCCTGTCAGGCCTCTTTTGTTTTCGCGATGCCGGCATGCTGCCTAAAATCCCACACAGGAGAGGTGTGATGCCGCCGTTGTTTGGTTCTGAGTAAAACTGAAAATGAGGCATAAAGAAGGGACTGTGTATCGTTTTGGGGGTTGTGACACTCAAAAGATCTCATCCGCTGATTTACAGAGGTCTCTTTCCTAATGTAGGTCAATGGAAAAAAGTCTTTTTGGGCCCAGTGGCATAACTTAAGTCGCTTTTCTGCCACTGTGTTGAGTTTTTGAGTGCTGTAATGTTTGATTAATTCAAAACACACATAAGACATAACTTCATAACAACAAATACAAAAGTCAGCTTTATTATAACTCACAAGATTAAAAGATAAAACAATTGTCTTTTGCTAGACACATATAATTTTGATTTTTTAACTTTAATTTAATTTTCGCATAACATATAACACATAACACATTTTTATGCCACTGTGTTAAGCTTCTGTGAGGTGCTGTAATGTTTGATTAATTCAAAACAGACATAAGACATAACTTAATAGCAACAAATACATGTGTCAGCTTTATTATAACTCACAAGATTCACAGATTGTCTTTTGCAAATGCATTTTCCCCACAAAAGCAGCAAAAATTAGAATAAATACAAAAGATACCGCTGTTATTGTTTTTAGGAAAAGATGAATGAATCAAATTAATTATAAATTAATTGGACAATTTTTATAAAATTATTTTCAGGTAAATTATTTGTTAAATCAATTGAGAAATTAAAAATATTCTTTTATATAAAAGATGGATTAGTGGTAAGATAAGTTGACTAATTAAATAAATAAAACTATTACAATAATCAAGAAAAAAAAATATCCATGGGCAAAGCCCTATATATAATATTACACTTGATTTAAGAAAACTGAAAAATAATATTTAGAATAAATGATAGATTAGTGGTAAAATAAATCGACTAATAAAAAAAACCCATTAGATTAATTGAGGAAAAAAATTCCAAAGGTGAAGCTCTATATATTACACTTGAATTAAAAAAAAAAAAAAGCAAAAAGCCAACACTATTTGATGATAATATCCTCTTGATGTGTGGACCGACTCTCTCCCGCCTCATAAAGGAAACCAGAGCTTTTGTTTTGCCGCTGAGGTCCTCTCACAGATGTGTTCAGAGGTCAGAAGGTCGTCTGAAGTGTGTTTGAGGGCGGTCCGCCTCTGGTCCAACAGAAGGACCCACATACGTCTGCAGCTGGACGAACCACATCAGAGTCGGGGATGATTTGGCGGTCACTGGACTATGAAGAAAGAAACGGATAGTCATGCGGTGGGACTGAACAGGGGGGCACTTAGGATGTGGCGTTGCATGGAAAACATTGCGTAGTGCAACTGATACGCATGTATAAGTCATTAAACGCCGTCCTGGTCGGGGGGGTAGGGGAGCGGTAGAAATGTGGGTCAGTCGGTGGTTTATGGAGGGGGCTCCTGGCTGCTGATTGACTGCTGCTGATCAGGTGACTTTGAGATCAATCTGCGGTGACGCTCGGATGTCTGCAGGCCTCCCGGTAGTCGTGCTGTTTTAGCATCGCGCTGTGTAGTCTGCCGCCTCTGCGGCACGCTGTTTAGACTGCACAGGACGATCGGCTCTGGCTTTATTGCAGGGGGGAGACTGAGAAATAAACATGTCTGCAACACCGAGGTAGACAGATAAGCTCCTGTAAGAGCAACGCTTCGTGAACAACGGGGTGATTTCCCCTCAGTATTGTGTCCTGCTGCTGATTCTCTGCTCATTAGTTTGTGGCTCAGAATGAGGTCAGGAAATGAGAGTGGAAAAACTGGGAGGAATGCAGGAGAGAGTGCCAGCCAGGTATACTGCTCTGTGTGTGTGTGTGTGTGTGTGTGTGTGTGTGTGTGTGTGTGTGTTTATGTGTGTACTCTGGCTGCTGCTGCATATTTGTATAAACATCAGAGTGGAACTGAAATGCAGAAGTTTGCTTGTGAAGAAACGAGTGTTGGTTTCTCTGGAGATGAATGACTTTTATCAGTGCTGATAAAAAGCTTGAATCCAGACTGCAGGAGCGGACATGCAGCGACACACCAGCGCTGCGTGGCTCCTTTTATAGAAATATAGTCATGAAATGCACCAAACAGGCGCCACAGGTTGCACTTTTGAAACATGTATTTTAGAGTAAACACAATTGTTTTTACTCTAAAAACACAATATTTGTGTGTAAAGTGTGTTTACATGTCAAATTTTCACAACAATCTTTAAATATGTCTCATAAAAAAGTTTTTACAAATAATTGTATTGAGGCTAAAAAAATGAGTTTCACTGGAAACTAAAGCTGCAGTCAGTGTCATTTCAGCTCGTTTTTGTTTTCTGATTTAAAAAAATCAGATTTGTTTATCTCTGAATTAGCAACACCACCTAAATGAAGAACTCCAAGTGTTATTTCCAAAGCCTAGGAAAGTTCAACTAATATTTGGGAACAACACTTTCTCACACCGCACTCATCAAGTGGCCCATCATGTTGTTAATTTAGGCCACGTGTAGAACGGCTCCTCTAAAAACCAAAAAGTCTTTCCTTTGCATTTTAAAAAAAATCTGCGCTCACATGATAACATTGTGAAAACAATCCTCGTGTACACGGATCTGCGAAAATAACCAAAAATGCTGTAGTATGCATGCCAGGCCAGTAGTTGGCGTTCTTCTGCAGAGCGGTGAGTATAAACAATGGCGGGCGCACGCACGAGAACCGACAGCTGATCACAGTAGTGACGCAACAAATGTGCACTTTTCTGGAGGATTTTTTTTTTCAGCTTTATTTCACAAAATATATGTACAAAATAGACAAACAGCAACACAGATATACATGAGAGCACTAAAAGAAATTTAAAAAAACACAGACGATGATGAATAATAAACATTGTATCAATACATGAGGCAATAAAGATATTTAAAAATAAAATATTTGGCATAACATTTATCCAGTAAATTCTATAATTTGCAGGTATACAGATTTAAAACTTCTTTCTGTGGGCAGACTGATGAAACTTTGATCCATATATTTTTTTCAGTGTACTAACACTGAATTTTTTGTCTGATTTAAGTCGCCATGTTTGTAACAATTGTACCATCACAATTAAACGCTCAAAGATATAATTGGCTATTATGATGATAAATGTAACAAATATCTAAATTATGCTGTTTTTTAATTATTTTAATGGGGAAATTCTTTATTCACAAGCCAAATATTTTAGGCCCACACCCTTTTTTTAAATATTTTTTGATTGATTTTAATTCAACCCTTTCCTCTCTCAATCTCCTTAATAACAAAAAAGCATCACATTATTTTATTTATTGATAGGACGGCTGTAGAAACAGGAAATGTTGTAGAGAGAGGGAGAATGACTTGCAGCAAAGGGCCACAGTGAACCAGAGGCCGCCCCAAAAGCATCAAATTTTTAGATTATTACAAAAACTTATTTGGTGAAAGCCCTTTTGTAAAGTGAATATGTATAGTTTTTGTTACTGTCCTGTCTGAAACGTAATGCACATGAGCGAATTGCGGCTGTGACGTCACCGTTCCCACAGGATCCAGGCGTTGCTAATTTACCCGGAGACAGACAAATAATGACACTCAAAAGTTGTGCAACTCGTCGTCGTGCAAACAAAAGGCCAAACCGCAACAAAAGTTAAATGTTTCATGCCATGTAAAAAAAATGACATGCGACGTCTCTTTTTAAAATAAACCTCAGTTTTTGCAGGAAATGTACACTTTCCCCTTGTTAAATGCACGTCGTCCCTTTTTAGAAATGCAGGTTAAAAATGAATTTTAAGCAGGTGGAACAACTCTTCCACTGTCTGAAAATCAGTCAACAACAATTTTGAATTTTGAACATTTACTTGTTCTGGCTTCTCAGGTCTGAGGATTTTCTGTTTTTCACTGCTTCATGTCGTCGTAAAATGAATATTTTATGATCTGGTTTGTTGGTGGACAAAACAAGTAATTTGAAGACGTCACCTCTGTCTCTGGGACAATGTGATAAATGTAACTTTTTATGGACTGAAGCATTAATAGTAACTGTCATTGTTATGTGTGCAGATAATTCTGCATCTTGGAAAAAAAAGGGGGGAAGAGTGAAAAAGGGAAAAGGAAGTATTGAGAGAAGGAGCAGAAGAGCGAGACGTTATTAACTCTGGGAGCCATGAACCCCCATATTTGTGTCTGCTCCAAGTCATAAACTGAACCCAAGAGTGTAAGCGCACTGTGTGTGTGTGTGTGTGTTAGAACATCTGCTGCCCGACCATCTGGTTTATCTATGTGTACGTGTCCTCTGTTGCTGCTTATTTTATGTTTTTTTTTTCTCTCTATTGCTCATATTTTCCGTTCTGAATAAATGCTCTAAGCATAGCTGAAGCTTGATGTAGTCAGTCAGGCCATTAAAACACACACACACACACGCACACACACACACACACGCACGGTGAGAAACATGCCTCTGGCTCACTCTCTCTTTCTGCATATCAGCTTTCAAGTTGAACTCCTATTTCTTAATTCTGCTCCTTTGACAGTTTCCTGGTCGTGTTTGGAGCAGGAAGCTTTGTGCTGGAGGCCAAACTCACTTTATGTGTCTGGCCCTCGTGTAGTTTTGGACCTAATGGGACCCCTTAGTTTTGTTTTCATTGACTGGGCTTCCTTCGATCTTAATGTGGTACATGCACATGAGACCAGAGGCGGCTGTGGAGGTTGTTCTTGGTTGTTGTACATTTGGCCTTTAGTTGGCCTGCGATGTGGTGAACAAAAAACTCAAAATTTAAGTCATTTTTCAAGCAAAAATGCCAAACGTTCTCTGCTGTCACATTTAAAAATGTGAGAATTTGCTGCTTTTCTTTGTTTCGTATCATTATAAACTGAATATCGCTGTTTGTCAGACCAAACAAAACCACCCTGGGATATGTAAGATTGTGATGGGCTTTTTTTATTATTATCTGATATTTTATAGACCAAAAAATGATAACCAAATAATGGATTTATCTGGAAAGTACTCATTAGATGGATCAATAATTATAATAACTATTAGTTGCTGCACCTCATATATTATCATGGCTTTGTATTTTTTACTCTAGTGTTTCAATTAATAATTCAAATTATTTGGTAAAGAGACTTTTAATAAAGGTTGAAGACAAAGATGACCTTTTAATGTTTTTACTGGAAGCAATCCTGATACGGGGGGGCAATATTGTTTTGATACACGAATGCCATGTATTAATTGTTTTTATTTTGGAGATCATTATACCTCTGGTAATCTACTAAAATAAGAATATTAGTTGCTTTTTCAGTCCACTAGATACATTTTTCTGAAAAAATGACTGAAAATTATGACATAAAACAGATATTTTTCGGTTATTTTTCTTTGGAGACTTAGTTTACAGTTGAAAAAAGATTTTAAAAAGTCACAGTATGTCAAAATATATGTCACTGCAGTATTCAGCATATTACAAAATGTTTAAAATAGCAATAATATTGTATCGTGACCCAAGTATTGTGATATTATTGTATCTTGTGTCCTCCGATGATTCCTAACACCACAGACAACATACAAGATAAAAACATTACAAGAAGATAAAACATTAAAAAAATAAAATAATTAAAGTGCACCAGTGCTAATTAAAATGTTGTTTGGGGAGATTACTCAGAAAAACATTTTTAAAAAAATAAACTGCTGACAAAACCTTTCCGTGGTACTTGTATTTCTGGTCATTTATGGACTTCCATATATGCTGATAACTATGAACTTACATCGCTCCGTTTTTGTGTTTTTTGCATCTACTTTCTGTCTTTTGACGGTGAGTCATGTAACATCATGTGATCTGACGTCGAGTTTCTCTGTTTACCCGACAGTGATTCGAGCAAAGGTGGTGGGAGAGAGAGAGGTGGATTCTGGGAATGATATCTACGGGAACCCAATCAAGAGGATCCAGTACGAGGTCAAACAGATCAAGGTACGAAAACGCTGATCAACTTTGAATCCTTAAAAAACAAACTTCTATTTTATTGTGATGCTCAGGCTTTGACCTTTGACCCCGCTTGCTGTGGTTTTGTTCCAGATGTTCAAGGGGCCTAACGAGGACATCGAGGCTGTCTTCACTGCTCCTGTGTCCGCCGTCTGTGGTGTTACCCTGGATGCCAACGGCAAGAAGGAGTATTTGATCTCAGGTGAGTTACTTATGACATTTTGTCTGCTTCTTTTTTTGAAGAGATTTCTTTAATCCGCACAAAAAAAGTAAAAATGACGTGTTGTGGAACTATTTTCAACTTGACTGGATAGAAACAAACGAACAATAACAAGAAATAACGTGTGAAATAGCGTGCTTCAGAGGTGCTGGTAGGTGGATTTTGAGTCAGGCTAATTGTTTCTACCTGTTTTCAGTCTTTATGCTAAGCTAAACTAACCAGCTGCTGGCTGTGGCTCCATACTCAGCGTGCAGTAAGACTGGCATCTCCGGCAAGAAGGCTTATAAGGGTTGTTTTTTTAAACTTTATTTTTCGGGTCAGAGAGAACATGCAAAATTCACAAAAATGAAAATTTTAAAAAATGTATGTAAATATAAACCCCATGCCCTCCCCTTCTGAGGTTCATGAAAGAGAAACAAAAAAAAGTCAAGATAAAAAACAAAACATGAAAAAAAAAAAAAACGGCAGGGACACCATTATAGTTTGTAAGTAATTAATATGTTTTTGAATCTGCTCAAGTACTGTGGTTACAACTCGGTAAATAGTACATTCATCAAAAGGGAAATAATAAGCGTTATTCCCCAGATTTTTTAGTTGTTCCTTTGTTTTCTTTAGTCTGTAATGTAATGGCAGATTGGCTTGATTTTTTATATAATTTTTCCAGTAAAAAATGATTTTTGTTCATTTACTGTAGCTTTATTAAAAAAATCTGTTTTATATCTTAATAAGTAGTATTTGACTGACAAAATAACATTTGAATGTGTGACTTTGGGCTGTGGTAACTTTTAATGTACAGTTATTAAAACACTAAAATGTAATTTACAGAGATAAGAATAAAAAGACACATGCAGACAGGAAAGTTACAGGAAACAGACAGATAATCAGATATCAGCCTGCAGGTGTAAACAGCTGGGCAGACAAACATGAAATCGGATAAAGACCAACAGGCCATTTTGTGTGTTGGAGGAGTAACTGTTTATGTTATTATGGGTAATGATACGCTGCTGACTAAACCCTGTGGAGACGGGAGTGACCTTGTCTGTCGTGCTGCAGCACAGAGTTGTAAATGTACGTATACTGTATATCTCATTGTCCCTGCTGGAGGTGATGATGACCATGAGATTAACAGGGAAAAAATCACTCTGTAAGATAACAGCCTGAAGGGAACATTTTCTATCTGGCTTGATATAAAGTGACGCAGTGAGTGTCCATGACCTTGTGTTCAAATTAACGTTCACAGATGTAATCTTTAACAAGACAGTTTTAGATCCATGAAGCTGTTCTTCCACTTCATTGTGGTTAGTTGCTTAAGCCACTTTTGTCATCTTTTTAAACCCCAAAGCAGCAAACATTTCCTGTCAACACTGAATCACATGATGACTTGTTTGTGGGAAAAGTTAGTCACAATGATAAATCAACAGAGAATCATCACCTGAATCTGTAATCCTCCGCAGCTTCACAGAGATTTAAAACAAACTTCAGGTCATTGTTTTGGTTTTCGGAGCCACAAATTTTTCTGTTTTTGTTTACTCTCAAAGCTCTTATCAAGCCACTCCACACACAAACACTGCGTAGCTGCTGCTGCGGCGCTGCTGCTGCGGCACTGCTGCTGCGGCGCTGCTGATGCTGCGGCGTTTCCATAACTACTGTATTACCACAACTAAAAGCTGCCACTCCACAAATTTATGGAGCTGTGTAAGCTATTGCATGTCAGCAACACAGACAGGCAAATATTTCACAATAAAAGCCTTTTGTTAACAGATGAAGGGACCCTGTCCACAGAAGCATTGTCAGATGGCTTTTATTTTGAAACAAAGTGTTGAGTTAAAAATGAATATTTATTTTAGTATAGTTTTCATATCTGTGACAGGTAAAGACATTGACACTGTCATGATAGGCGGTACGATGTCAATGTGATTATTGAAAGACCAGTTTCACTGTCTGTTTTTGCTTAAATCTGCGTGTGTTTCGTTGAAATAATAGGTGAGACTCCTATTTTCTAGATGTTCTGCAGCTGAGCAGCAATGAGCAGCGCCTTTCATTGCGCTCCAACCTGTCAACACGCCCTGCTCACGCAGGCTTTGTGGCCTGGGCATAAACAGCAAAGACAAGGAAATAAAATAGATAAAAAATAAATAAAAAGATGATGATGCTGGTAGATGATTTTCTATTTCTTTTCTTTTTTTTGGAGGTATCCTGGGCTGTTTACCCTTGAACAGTCTTTATGCCAAGTGAACTGGCAGCTAGCTGTATTTAATTTAACAAACAGATATTAATCTTTTCATCCAACTCTCCACCAGAGTGACTAAGCATTTTTTCCCTAAATTGTCCAGCTATTTGTCTAATGTTTTGTAGGCTGAATCTGTCTGGTACTGTGACTGAAAGCAGCAGCAGAGACATAGTACAGCGAGTAGAGGAGACGCAGAGGATCATGATGTCATGCATGCTCTGGTTTCCCCATCGCAGACAGAGATGCACCCGCAAACACTCGGCCCTAATTACAGAGAGTTGTAAGAGGAGGAACTGCTGAAGCCAGCGTTTCCTCTCGCTCAGACTGCACGACTCGAGCGGTGGGAACGACGGTTAACTTTCTGCAGACCGGGGCATCTTTTAAAATGATTCATCCTCCCTAAGGTTCAAAGGGTTAACAGCTGGGCGAGTTCCAGTGAAACGTGAGTCAGTCTCGTCTGCAAGGACGCGCTGTAAAGACTTCAACATGTCCAGAGCTGCTCTGCAGACAGATATCACTGAAGTGAGCAGCAGATCTGCAGCTTTAAATGTCTCCTTGTTTTGACTGCAGCCGCATAAACAGCAGCTCTTCACATGGAGGACAGGTGGTCTGCGTTGACGCCTGCAGCCGCCCGTCTAAAAAGTAACAGATTTTATCACCTGTGAGTCTGTTGTCTGACGCTCGCGGGTCGTCACCTTTTGTCCAATGAGAGCATTTATATTGATGCACGTGTGATCTTGTTATGTCTGAATTTTTATCGCCGTCTCGTTCTTTTGCAGGCAAGGCCGAGGCCGGCAGGCGCATGCATGTGACCCTGTGTGATTACATCATGCCCTGGGACACCTTGAGCAACACCCAGAAGAAGGGCCTGAGCCAGCGCTACCAGATGGGCTGTGAATGCAAGGTAAGGTACACACACACACACACACACACACACACACACACACACACACACACACAGAGTACAAAACCAGACACAACAGAGTGAATGGGATGAGACATGAGCCAAAACAACAGCTACAATAACAAACACCAGAGCAAAGATTTAGAAAACAGAGACATGGATTAATTGATTTGAGTTAGTTGACAAAAAAATATCTTCGATAAAAAACGTTTTTTTGTTGGTTCCAGCTTTTGATAGGAGATGATTTGCTGTTTTCTACCATTGATTGATGCTGTTACACTTTAATTTTTGTTTGCATTAAATGCAGTATTAGGTGTCAATTAGGAACTGTACTTTGTTTATCAGAGAAGAGGGGAGGCTTAGGTGTGACCTTTTTATTTCGTTATCTTTCTTTTTTATCTTGAACCTTCCCGAAGTTACAAATATTTTATCTTATAAAAAATGTATGATCCTCCCTCTAATATAAATACCTTTTTTTTTATTCACACCAAATATAGCTATTGGAGCCAATGCAAAGAGCAAATAGCAGGTCCTCCTTCCAAATGTAAAAGTTGAAAACTAAAACCTAAAGTTCAAAAAAGCCTTGTTTTTTCACAACTGTCATGCATGCATGAGCACAGTTTTTATTTTTTATTTTTAAATTTTTTTACAAGATCTAGTGCATGAGGTTTATTTTAGGAAAAAAATTAAATGAGACCTCTGGAATAAATTTTTTTTTTTTTTTTTTTTTTTTTTTTTAGATAAAAGCATTTGTTGCATTTGATGTGTTCAATGACGGCTTGAAATTTGAGAATTCTGTTATAGTTTTTGTTTTTACATTTTCTGGCTTTTGTAAGTGGTGTAATTGTGGTGATTTTAAAGAAAAACATACTGGAGGGATGTTGGGTTTAGAGGGTATTTAATATAGATGAAAAATACAACCATTTAAAGTAGAATGTCACTCCCCTAGTCACAAATAAAAACACAAGTCCCCACGTCCCCCAGTGCTTAAAAAATAATATAACATGCCTGCCCTAGTTTGCACCACGCCATAAACTCCAAACGATCCCTAAATGGGCTTTAGAGATGCTGGCAGGTGATTTCGTTACCTTTTGACAGAGCCAGGCTAACTGTCGCCCCTGTTTTCAGTCTTCATACTAAACTAATCTAACTGTGTCCTGTCCTGTACACACATGAAAGTAGTATACATCATCTCATTTAATATGGTAAGAGAGCAAATAAGTATATTGTTCAATATGCTTATTTAATATGATCATAATTTTGCCAATTTAGGACTGTATTTTATATAAATCAAGAACTGTGGCTTCTCTTCTTGAATGAAAAAAATGTTTTTGTAGGAAAATATTTTATGGCTTGAAGTTATTATCCTAACAAATACACTGTGCAGAATTTTTCTAAAAAAAAACAATATATAAACTCATACAGAAGTGATCCCTTTCAGTCATCACTGATGACCCACTTGTGTGTGGTGGTGTATTTTTCTGCAGAGTCTCTGCCCTCTACCTGTACTTTCTCTTCGGTGTGTGCTCCCACAGTGCATAAGTGAGGTTAAGGCGACATAAAAATGTAGCAACCAGGTGCCAGACTGTGAGCCGCAGGCATGCAAGAGACAAAGGGCTGAAAAATACTGCAAAGTGAAACGCCAAATGAGAGTAATTCTGGGTTTGGCTTTTAGTTTTGCTTGCAAATGTGTTTACAAACAGTAACCAACAATAAGAGTATACCCTTATGATTTAAGTGCAGCTCTGACGCGGAGATGGTGGACTCTGCCGTGATTAAATAAAAAATAATACTTTTAGAGAGAGATAATTAATGAATTATTTTAAAATGAGATTTAAAAGGAAAACACTCTTTGTGCACACAATCATTTTAGCACCGTTACAGAAATAATCTGCAGCGCCTTTAACTGTGAGGATTCATTCAATGTAAGCGGGCAACAAACTAACAGCTCTCCAGTTCAAATATTAGTACTATTTGCAAATTGTAGTAGTGCTGCACGGTAGCAAATTGTGACTAATTTGTCACAGTCTGGAGCTCTGCAAAAGCCCTGCTCTGTGTTTGTGTCTATTAGAGGCCGGTGGCTTATAAAAACGATGTCACAATTTCCTCTCGGTCACAATTTCCTCTCGATGTCGCAATTTCCTCTCGGTCACAATTTCCTCTCGATGTCACAATTTACTCTCGATGTAAACGATGAAGTCATTTATTCATCACACGTGGAACAAGCTGCGATACTCTGAGTATATTCGATTGTGCGGATGTAGTTTTAAGTGTCAGCCCTGTGATAGTCTGGCGACATGTCCAGGGTGTTACACCTCTCGCCCAGTTTCAGCTAGGATCGCCTCCAACCCGCCCGCAACCCTGAAAACGGTAAGTGGTAACAGACAGCGGCCAGATGGATGGTGTCACGGCTTGACTTTACATGACTCTCACAGGGACGTCTTTCTGCGTGTCTCTGCAGATTGTGCGCTGTCCCTCTTTGCCCTGCGAGATCTCAGCTCCTGAGGAGTGTCTGTGGACGGACCTGATGATGGAGAAGCAGATGTACGGACGCCAGGCCAACCACTACGCCTGCATCAAGAGGGCGGACGGCTCCTGCTCCTGGTACCGCGGCGTCTCATCGCCCAAGAAGGAGTTCCTGGACGCCGACGACCCTTAAGTCGCGCGGCTCGCCTGACTGCCCACTGCACAGCCTGGCTGGAAAACAAATGTAAACGATTCCATTGAAATTTAAGTGATTTTTTTGATATAAAAAAGCAAAGTTAATGTGACTTAAATTACCTGCTGGTCTGAAAACAATCTTCAGCCTCTCTTCGTGTCTGTTGTCCGTTCGTATTTCAGTGAAAGAGAGCAACAAACTCAGTGTGCTCAACTTTGACTGAAGAGGCTCGGAGGTTGTTCTCAGACTCTAAAAAAAACCAAAAAAGCATCATGAGACATAGACTGGTCAAGTGATGACGTAACTTCCTCCTGAGGCTGGCGTCAGGAGGATATTAATTCTCGGTGAGACAGAGCACTTCCTGCCCCACAAAGCGCTTTAACAGCTCTGCTCTCCGCCAATCAACCCCGGACGATCATTCGTTACCCATCGTGTGTTTCTACTTTTATTACCTCATTCTCCATTTTTATTCCAAAGCCAAATTCCAAGTTGCCTTTTTTTAAAATGATTGTCTCGCTCTCTTCGAACTCTACAGAGAATAGGATCGTGATGTCAGCGGTAGGGAGTAGCGCTAAGCATTGTGGGACTTCTGGATACAGAAGCTACTGTAGAGACCGAGAACAATAGATGATACGGTTGAGATTATCCAATATGGAAACTTCTGAACTCTGAAAATCTGCAGCTCCTGCAGCCATCCTTTTGTAAATTGAATATGTAGAGAAATTTGTAATTTTTACTGCTCGAAAGTGTAACCGCTCACTCCACGAACAAAAAATTCACAAAAATTAAATTTGGCAGCCCATTAAAATGGCCCGACCACTCCTTGTGTTCATAAAGATCAAGGCTGCTTAACCCTTTGAAACCTGAGCAATTTGGCTGAATTTCTTTCAAAAACATGGGAAGAAGGAGGTAAGCAACCTAACAAGAAATGGACCAAAAATTATTAAGAAATTAGTAAAAAAAAATAAATAAAAAAATAATGCGAAAATAAGCAAAAAAAAAAAAAAAGGAAAAGTAATTTTTAAACATAGTCTAAAAGAAATTAAATTAAAAAAATTAATGAAGTGAAAAAAACAATTAGACAAAAATGTCCTTGAGAAAGAATAAAAGTTTAAAATAATAATAATAATCATAAGAATTATAGCTTTCTGGACATTTTTTCCCTAGTTTTTCTGTGAATTACTAATATTCCCTCCAGCTAATTTTCAGGTCATTTTCTTGTCACCTTTTGCGAATTTTCTTGCAAGTTGCAGGACATTTCTTGTATTTTCCTAATATATTTTTTAAAAGAAATTTTCTCAGGTTTCAGAGGTTTGAATGCTTGTGTAAGGTGTCTGAATGCAGCCAAAAACGGATTTAAGAAGCAGTCCTTTGCTTCCTTCTTCAGTGAGTGTATGTTACACATGCTCTTGGACAGGATCTTTGTTGCGAGGCATGTCCTAAAGCGTGCCCAGGATGCTTTGCGCCCTGACGTCGTTGCCTATTCTCTGTTAGTTACTGCTTCTCTCATCCTCTCTGCTGGGAGCTGCTCGGCCACCGGTGACGCCGACTGCGCCCACCTAACTGTTTTCTTTAAAAAGAGCATGAGTCATCTCGTGTGGCCGATCTTTTCTGGTTTTATTAGGGAAAAAAACAAACTTGTGGTGACTTTACCTGAAGCCTGTGAGCGTCGCAGGCCTCACTGGACCAGTCTATGCTGTGTAAAGATGAGCGCTCAAAATTTAAACCTGCTCGCCGCCCCACAGTCCAATCAAATATCCCGAATTTCCTCATCTCGTCTTCGTCCCTCTTCCGTGTTCTCCCCACTATGTAGCTGTACAGTACCTATGCATATACTTTTGTTGTTACTTGATGATTATTATTTACTGCATTAGAACTAGATTTGCACTTTTTGAGGAAGTAAAGACAAGAGCCTGAACACTCTGATGTGACAGTTATAGTTCGCCCAGACCGACAGATCCACCTCAGGTGCAGATTTATCCTGTTTTGAGTGCTTTTGGTGATTCACAAACTTGCTATCTTTGTCATAACAGATCTACTCGCAGCGGAAGAAAAACACAAAAAAAAGTGGTGCGTGAGAGGTTGGGATATAAGGGATCTTTTTGCAGATTTTATGTGTGAAAGAGAAACAAAAAGAGCTTCGTTGGATGTTATTTCAGTGTCTTTGTATTATCTGTTGATTGTAAATGCCAACAGCAGTTTCATGATTTGCCAGTATATTCTCGCAGACGGTTCATTTCATGAGTAATAAGATCTTTACACGCTTAATGTTCGCTTTCCTGCTCCTTCCAGTTATTAATGAAAGCTTTATCGCTGTCATAGAAAGCAAGTTATTCAATCGAAGTTTACAGTGCTGTTTTATACACCTCGAGCTACATTAACAAAAAAATATATATATGATGGAGTATTAGAGGCATAATTTAAAAGTAAACTCTTTCCGTTTTCCATTACTTTGTACTTTTTCAGTGTTATTATTATACCTGTCATGATTTTTGTGTGTTTTACGCTGTCTCTGTCTACGATGTCTTTAGCTGTAGTGTCGAGGTGAGAAGGTCCTCTTGCGCTGGAGTAACGTGAGAGTGAGAGAGATTAATCCTTTTCGGAGAGGCGTCGAGAAATGAGGAATGGGTACCTTGTGTGAATAGAGGACTGTGCATGTGTTTGATGCTTTGTGTAAGTCCGGGCGAAGGACAAAATATTCAGTA
>NC_056481.1:7838065-7862097 GCF_008729295.1 Plectropomus leopardus
ACACCACTCATATAGAGAATGATAACACATCATACGATGAAGGTGATCACTCAGAGGGATTGTGTTTTCTGCACCTGTGATTTTGTATAATCAGGCCAAAAAAAAAAAAAAAAAAAAAAACAACCAAAAAACCCCAAAGTACACTCCATTTGAATAAAACAACATCAGCCTTTGACTGTTTTTATCAACATTGTTATTTTCAGATATACGATCGCTCAGGTACTGCACTTATAGGTCAAGTATGCAGGATGTTGTTGAGAAACTCTGATTTGTCATATAAAACTGCTTTATTCTGTGTTTTTGCTACTTTAAATCAACTAGTCTATTTGTTTTGAAGAGTAACAGTCTGAACATTAAAGGAAGTTTCAGCTAGTTGCAATCTGCAATCCTCACCACTTGATGGCTCTAAATCCCCCTAAATCTTAACACACTCGACTTTCAAGTACAACATGAGTTTATACGAAGTATTTCCATTTCTGTATACTTTTACTTCATTGCAGTTTAGAGCACAATGTAATTTTAATCCACTTTATAACTATACTTTCACAATCAAGATACACAAAATACGTGATAAGTACACAAAACATGCATTAGTAGATTAAACTATCCAACACTATGTATGCAACATTAAAAATATTTTTACATGATGGATAAATCAGTGACAAAATTCCAATAATATGATAAAAAATAACATCTTCAGGACTTTTGATACTTTTAATCACTGGTTAATGTTACACACTTGAATTTAAATTGTCTGTCAGTGAAAGAGGAGATGCTGTTGAGTTTGTGTTGTACAGTAGGAATACGTGCTTTAAATGATAAGCAGCAGCAGGTGGTGCAACCCAACTGCATACATAAGCTTTATATAGGCAGGCCCATTTGTACTGACGCTCTTTATTTTTATTCTACATGCAAAACACATCAAAGTTCACTGCTTACACTGCACCACCTACTCTGTTTTTCACTGCCACCTGCCACCTGCGACACCAAGTCAATGTGCATTTTATATTTGATGTATTTTGTGAGTATTGAATCTTATAAAGCGACATAGTGCCTTCAGAGTTGAACAGTCAATATATTCGAGGTTGTGAGGAGTGTGAGGTCAGGAGAAAGAGGTCAGCTCTGCAGAGAGCGACAAAGACGATCAAAGACTCAAATAGATTAAATGAGTGAACGAGACACAACGGAGTGATGCTGATAAGAAATGTGGTGCAAGAAGTATACTGTGCATCGGAAGAGCAAAATCAAATATTAACTGCAGGCTGAAGGCCAACAAAATCGCACTCACTTAAAATACTAGCACAGGTCCTTAACAGCCGATGCAGTATATAAATAGCTTTACATATAAAGCTATACGTCTATTCTGAGTAACAGCTTTGACACTTGGAACAACTGCTTTGCACACAGTATATATTAATAATAATTGTCTCGTTAAACCCAAATAATGCAAGTTTCAGGCGATTATACAGAAATAACACAGTTATGAATATTATGTTACATTTTTGCCAATACATGCCCATAAATTCTACACTATTGACCTTAAAGTAAGTATGTTTTGTGCTACTTTATTGTACTTCATAAACTAACATTTCAGAGGGACATATTATAGTTTTTACTCCACCACATTAATTTGGCAGCAGTAGTTACAAATTACTTTTTATACCAAACAAAATGTATAAAATAGGATGCATCATCACAAATTAAATACCCAACAGTTTGTCGTGTAGCAGTTTAAACTAAATATTTGAAATGCCACGTATATGTTGTAGCAGTAATTATAAGTAATAATGATGAAATGATGCAATTTATTTAAGAACTTAACACTCTCCTTATACTTACCTGCTTCTAATTATAAATGTATAAAATATAGAATATCAAAAAAATAAAATAAAATAAAAGCATGCATAAGATTTTTTTTTTTTTTTTTAGATATTAGTAATAAAGGTAATACTCAAATAAAATCAATAGCAATTTGAAACATCTATACATTTTTAAAAAGGACTTTTACTTATAAATCAAATAAAGGTCAAATCAGAGGTATTAATACATCTTTCACTACTGTTACAGAGTAACGTGTTTGCTCAGCTCCGACTGAACAAATATGGGCTTTGGGCTCTGGGTGTGTGTGTGTGTGTGTGTGTGTGTGTGTGTGTGTGTGTGTGTGCATGTGTGCGTGTGAGTATTTATGGGGGTGGGTGAAACAGGATGATAGTGTGCATGAGTGTGTACATTTGTCATCACTTCCAAGAATACATTAACAACTGTTCAAAGTGACACAGGAGCATGTGGGTGTCCGTGTATACAGTCAACGTGGAGAATGTTTTCTCCTCTAACATGTTTTACAGAGCCGGCATGTTTGGTGTGTGTGTGTGTGTACAGTCGTGTGGAGAGCGTGAGGCTGAATTCAGGAGCGAGGTCAAGTGTGTGAACAAGAGGGAGGAGGGAGGAGAGAGAGTGAGAGTGCAGAGTGTGTTTTTTTCTGAGAGTCTGTCAGAGTCTGGTGGCGGTCGGGAGGAAAAACACCAAAAGCTCGGCTTTTTTGAAGGAGCTTCTGAATGAGGCCACAGCTTGAGCCTTTCAGACAAGTATGACGCTGATTTAAGAGAGCAGAGTTAAAGCAAAGAGATGCTGAGAGGATATCGTTAACCTCAAACGCTGTTTTGTCACAAACTCCTGAACACACTCTCTGTTGTGATGGGGACTGTGAGTGAGCTGTGTGCCTCCAGTTTCCAGGCATTTCTCTGTCCGACAGTGCGGCCAGGGGCACCTCCTGCAGCAACAGGTGAGTGATTTTAAGAAAATACGCTCATATTTTCTGGTATCTTAGAAAGTAAAGGTGTGTTGTTCAGTGTTTTGGACATTGTGAATAATTTTCATGTGTAAACCTTCATTTTGAGCTTCTTTATTTGACATTTTTCTTTGATTTACTGAATTTAAAAGTGCTTTATGAATCTGATGTCTTTGCTGGTTAATCACTTTAAATCTGAGCATTTTGGCTTGATCTCTTTAAAAGAAAAAAAAAACATGGGTAGTATGCAATGACTTTTTTTAATTGCATGAAATTAGTCAAAAAGTTACATAAACAATTACCTAAAAATTTAGCCAAAAAAGAAAAGAAAAATGTTAAAATAAACAAATAACCTAACGAACAAACAAAGAATTTTACCTGCTTTATGAATTAAAAAGAAATGATGTCTTTGTTGGTTAACCCTTTGAAACCTAAGCAAATTGGCTTGGGTTTTTTCTCAAAAAAACATAGAGAGAAAGTAATAAACAAAATAACAAAAAAAATGTTCACAACATTTGCAAGAAATTAGTAAAAGTCATAAGACAATTATCTGAAATTTAGCCAAAAAACAAACAACAACAAAAAACAAACAAAAAGAGATGCCCTTAAAAAAACTAAAATGTATGTTTACATTGTGCATGTGTTTTCTAGGCAGTTTTTACCATAATTTCAAAATTAAACTCTCCTTTTCTTCACCTTTTTAGCAATGTTTTCAAAAGAAATCAGTCTAATTTGCTCAAGGTTTAAATGCTTGTGAAGGCGCCTGAATGCAGCACAAGAGAAGTGACGTCCATCCAGGTTTCAAAGGGTTAAATGCAGTTCGATGTGACTCTTGATCGCCTAGAAATAAGAGACAAACATGCAGAGCAAGACTGGCACTAAGTGCTATCAGAGTTCAGTTGCTGTGGTGATTTTCTTATCAAGACACAGAGCGCTCTGTAGTGTGTGTGTGTGTGTGTGTGTGTCATGCTGTGTGTTTGACATTTCTGTGTTCATGCACACACGAGTCAGACAAACTGTGTGTGTGTGTGTGTGTGTGTGTGTGTAATGGTGGGCTCGATTTGAGAACATGACGCACAGCCATCATCCTCTAGTCCACTATCCTCCTCTCTAGTGGGTGCTTGAGTGACATAATCTCCACGGCTGCTGCCCACTGGTCTCCCCCTGTGCAGGTGCTTTCATACTGTATCCCTGTGCTCATTTAAAAGCCATTCTCACACAATGAAAGCAGCACAGTGCTCACATGCAGGTTATTTCCACTCGCTGTGCTGCTTTTATGACCTTTGTTTCTATAGTTGGACTTCCCCCTGTTTTTTCTTGTCATTTCCTTCACTTTCTTGGTCATAATTTTCATGTCTCAAGCCTTAATTCATCTGAAACAGTCATTATTTCACAGAAAAACTCATAATTCACTTTAAAGGCTTCCTTTGGACATAGTTAGCGATATCTTTTTTTAAAAAACATTCTTCTTTTATCTTTTTCATTCTTGCTAGTTCTTGATCCCCTGGTTTTGTTGTTGCTATGGTTATGATTGTTTTACTTTATATTATTTTTCCCATTGAGAGTTCTTTTTTGTGTGTAGGTATATGCACATATGTATGTATGTGTTTACGTGTATGTGCATGTAAATGCATATGTTTTATTAATATCGTTTTTATTTTGTATTTTATTCACCTTTGAAAGCACTTTGGGTCATTGGTTTAAGAAGTGCTTTATAAACAAAACTATTTAGTATTATTATCGTTAGTATTTTAGCAGTAGTAGTAGTAGTAGTACTATTGTATGGCAGTAATTATAATAAGAATGTTTTTATATATATATATATATATATATATATATATATATATATATATATATATGTGTAATGGATGTAATAATAACCAAAAAATAATTAATATTTTGTTAATTTCTATCATATCACTATTGTGATTAGTATTCCCGTATTTTAGCATTTGCCTTACTTTCCACACGTTCTGCCTGCTGTCCCCCTTTTATTATTTATTTTTATTTTCTTCTTTAAATTTTTCATTTGATTTTATTTTTAAATTTTGGGATAAAAAAGATCTTTGTCTGTTTCTCTTTATTTTATTTTTTTTTACTTTTTTAAAATTATTTATTCCTTTTTTTAAATGTTGAATTCATTTTTTATCCCTTCTCCCATATACATAAAATCATACACATAAACACACAATGTCTTATAGACTTCCCCTGAAATATTCAGAGAGAAACACAACAAAATAGGACAATGATTAATATCTTCACATTTAGCATTTATACATGTAAAGATTCATGCAGATAGTTTTGGTTTAATTTGTCCAAATTTTGTGATGCAGTATCCGTGTGAGAGGTAGTTTTCATTTTAACTGCTTTCTGCCAAAAAGTATTCCTAATGAAAACTATTCATATTACCAGCAACAAGAGGAAAATGTATTTTGTATTTGTGTGAGCTGACCTGTTAAACTGTTAAACTGCAGCAGTTCCTCCCTGCCCCTCTTCAGCATATCCTGTTTTTGGTGCGTCCAGCTCCGAATAAAGCAGCGATTCAAGCGCACAGCTGCAATGCTTTCCTCTATCCTTCTCTACATCCTCTCCCTTCCTCTTTCCCTCACACACAAACCACCCATCCTCTGATATCAAACCTGCTTCCTCAGTCTCCACGCCCATTTATATAAATATGTCTCTCTCCTGCAGCAGGTGGGTGTATGTTACTTTAGTTAATTATTTCTTTTTACTTGTTGAATCGTGTATCCTCTTTCTGCTTGAATAAATACCTTTCATCACTTTTTGCACAACAGGGTGGGGTGCTAAAACTTGAATAAAGTAGAGCATGTATATCAGGCCAAAATAAATTAAAACTGATGTTGTGAGCATGAAAGTACATCCATATAAAGGTACAGATACACATACGTCTGTCAATGCACACAGACTAAAGCATGAAAACACATTTTTTCTCTCTCACATCTCCTTCTCTCCAGACACATAAACAAAGGAAAAGATTTCTGCCGAGTAATAAAAATAGGTGAAATGTTAAAAATGACAAACACTCAAAATTATGAAATATGACATTAAAAATAGAAAAGATAGACTGCAGTTTTACAGTTATGTGGTATAAAATCAAAATGATGACAGTAGGTTACTGAGTCAGAGTTGAAAATACAATCTATTTTCCCATTGCTTTTTTTCAAGAGGACATAAAAGAGTAAATCACAATCAATCATTTTAGAAAAACGATAATTATTATCATTAAAACAATTATAGACATTCTGTGACTTAGATAAATGTTTCATAATTTTGACCTACCATGAGTATTTTATTTATTTATTTACTTATTGGTGTATAGATAAATGGATAGATAGATAGATAGATGGATTGCCGAAGGCCAAAGACAACTGTATCATCGGCATGGTAAACAAGAGAGATGCAAAAAAAAAAAAAAGGGGGGGGGGAAAGTAGATGTAGTAGATTATTAACAAAAAAATCCAGGGAAAAATGTCCAGTGAACTATATTCATAATTATCGAAATTATATATTCAAAATTAATTCACTGACTAACTATTACTATTTTAACCATTTTTTCAGGTCATATTGTGCTATTTTTTTTTTCTGGTTTACGCTGTCATTTTTGTTGTTTTGTTTTCTTCTGGGAAAATTTTAGAGTAATTTTCTGCTACTTTTCACAAATTTCTTGCTAACCTCTGGGTCTTTTCTTGTTTTGTGCTTCTCCCCACACTTTTGAGTAAAATAAAGATAATTTGCCCAGGTTTCAAAAGGTTAAATAAATTATTTGATTTAATTGTATTTCCATCTTTACTAAGTAACCTCTGTGTGAATGGGATAGACAGACATATAGACATATAGACAGGTAGATAGATAAATAGATAGATATATAAATAGATACAGAGCCCTAGTGCACTAGATAGATAGATGTGTAAAGTTTATCTGCTCTCTGATTGGCTGCTGCCGTGGAAGCCACGCCCACGTCACCCTGCCCCAGCACCGGCTGTCCCTCTGCCCAGACAGTTGTCACTAACTGCCAGCCTTAACGGTTACCGGGAGAGGAAACACAGACACCTTTCGACCTTTAAAGTTACTTTAAAGTGATAAATTCGGCGTTTTTCTTACAGCCAGCGTCGACCAACAGCACAGACATGGTTTTAAAGTCGGAAGACGGAGTTGGTAAGTTGTCCCGACCCGTTTTAGTTTACGTGAGCAGGGCTAATTTAGAGGCTAACCAGGTTAGCTAACTAGCAACTAGCTGACTAGCTAACTAGCAACTAGCTAACATAACTTTATAAAACGCTAACTGAAGTGAGCACGTACGTAAATACTTGGTCGTTTAGTTGTGTTTTGGCATTCAATTTCGTTTCAGAGTGAGAGCAACAAGTCCTCATCTGACTGTTTTGTTAATGCTCTTTGGCAGGCTTTATTAACTGGCACAAGCGATCCATTATTATTAATCTGGATTGAGGCCAGACCTCATGGGGGTTTGTGCTTATTGTGCAGCACTTTATAATTCATGGGTCTATAAATACAATCAATGCACCCATTTTTTGTTGAGACATTCAGTAACTGCCCTCAAAAATGCTTCGGCTTTGTAGTTGACTTTGGCTGCACACACTTCAAAGCTCATTTTCAAACTTGTAACCAAAGTGTTGGACGCTATCTGTGATTAGAGACTGAAAAAGGTCAGTAAAGAGAGGGAGGATTTGCCATAAAAACACAACAATTGACCCTCTGAAACCGAAGCACACTGGCTTGACGTGTTTCAAAAACTCCAAAAGAAGGAGACGTATTACCCCCAAATTAGCAAGAAATTCGTAAAAAAGTTACAAGGAAATTAGAAAAAAAACCCAACAACAAACAAACAGAAACAATCAAACACGACTAGGAAGTGCTAAAAAATAAACAGAAAAAATCATGTAACACAAATTTGAATATTAAGTATAATAATTATAAATATAGTTGTCTGGATATATTTTTGACAGTTTTCTTATAATTCTCTCCATCTTTCTCTTCCTATTTTAGGAAGTTTTTCAGGTCATTTTCTTGTCACTATTTGCTAATTTCTTGCATTTTGCAGGACATTTGTTGCCAAGTCCTTACATTTTTCCTTTGTTTTGAGAAATCAGCCAAACCAATTTGTTCTGGTTTGAAAGATTTAAATGCCATCTAAAGTTATCTGAATGCAGCACGAGAAAACTGATGTCAATCCAGGTTTCAAAGGGTTAACTTGGATTATAAATGAGCTTCCTCACAAGTGCACTAGTGTTTCCTCTGAGAGTTTGAGCTGCTCTTACAGGATGTGCTTACAATGAGGTATTTTTCAGCAGGGGAATAACCTACCAAAACAGATGCAACCAAATGTGCTTTGACCCTTTTTAAAACTGGATAAAATTGTCTTTAGTTATTTGAAAAACACGAGAAGTACAAAGTACAAAAAGATAATCTAACAAGAAAATGACCCCAAAATATGACGAAAATTAAACAACAAAAAAAGTAAATATTTTTATTCTGTAACATTATTTTAGTTATGTAATTATGAAATATTCTTTTCTGGATATGTTTTCCATTTTTATTTTCTGTTTCTTGACAATTCTCTAATAATCTTTCCTCCTATGTAAAAGCTAATTTTCAGGTTATTTTCTTGTCATTTTTTCCGAATTTCTCACAAATCGTGGGACCTTTCTTGCTAAGTTGGTCATTGCCCTTTTTCCTCATGTTTTTTAAATAAATCAAACCAATTCGCTCAAGTTTCAAATGGTTAAATAGATTGTGAAAGGTGTCTGAACTCAGCACAAGAAAAAGGATGTTGCTCCAGTTTTCAAATGGTTTAAATAAGATTGCTTAGGTTGGAAAAAGCTATCAAAATTGACTACCACTAAAACAGATATCCATTAAAGTAAAGCAGCTGCTTTCAAGTAGGGAATATAAACGCTACTGACAGTACAGGAAGCTTTTCATAGTGTTTTCCACTTGACAGTGATTGCTACCTTATTTTTAAGCATCATTGTTATAATACAGCTTTTTCCTACCTGACAGGTACTTAACTTTATAAGACTTTTTCCACCCTGACAGAGCAGCTCAGGTTGTAATAAATGTTCTCACTTCCTCTCTTTGTCACTTTGGGATTTTTTTCATTTTTTCGTGTCAGGGCACAGTGTGTTCTTTCCCTGCTGCTTGGATTTGTTTCTGCGTCCAACTTGGACTTTTGAGCCTTAAGGCTGCATGAATGCGATCAGTCACCAGGGAGTTTACCATAACCACAGGATTATATCACTGTTGAGCTTGTTATCCTCGGGCCCAGGGAACATTGAAACGCACAATTATCGCCTTGTGAGCACTGAAATAGACAAGTATTGCCTTGTGAGTAGTGCCAAGGCACTGTAACTCTCAATCTCAAAAGACAGATAATTTTCAAGTCATAACCGCTTTGCCTTGGGTCCTGGGTCAGCTGCAGTCCTGTGGGTGAAATAATGACAGAAAGCAATGAGGGAGCTGTTATTGGTTTACTGTTTTCATGAGCAAACACATGTGATGAGCAGAGAAGGATGCATGATTTAAAGAAAGATTTTGTTTTGTAATTTGTAATTTACTTTGGTTGTTACTGGTGTCCAGAGGGGTGTACGACGAATAAGGATTTGTGGTTTAGTAAGGTATGTTGAGTCAAAAGAGACAGATTTTTCCGTCCTTTGAAGGTGGCTCTCTTTTAATGTGGCTAGATTGCTGTGGTACCTTATGTGGCAAACTTACCATGTGGGAGCAATTTTTGTCCCGACTTTATGCTTCAGATCAGCTGAAAAACGTCTTTCACAGCTTCTTCGGGAATCATCTCTCTATAATGAGCGTCAGTATATGACCAATACAGATTCTCAGCTGAGAGAAACGTTTTAAATACACTTCATTCAACTTGTTGAGCTGTAAGGTTACATTAATTAAGTACTTAGTGTATGTATTTTTATTTATTTAATTTTTGTTTTCATTTTCACTCGACTTTTAAAAAAAAGACAGCTCAGTCAAATAGAGCGTAGCTGTGTTGAACTGGCTTCGTGGTACAGCCACAGGCGGTGTGAGTCATGTCTGCACTCTCCTCCTGTTTATTTAAAGATGCAAAACTGCACCTCCCCACCTTCTTTCTCCTGGTGACCCCAGTGTCCACGTGGGGGAGCCTGTGTTTGATGCTCTGCTCACTGGGGGAGGGAGGGAGGGAGGAGTCAAGATGGACAGAGGGAGGTGGGGGAGAGTGATGAGAGTTCAAGGGTTTTCCCCTCACACACACACACTTGCAGACACACTTGTCCTCTCCCTCATAGAGCTTCAGGCCCTGCTGTCCCCTCTGCTGGAATACTTGAGGATTAAGGAGCAGGGAGGTTGGACTAGGGGACCACAGGACTGGGATTGGAGGGCTTGCACAGGACCAGATTATTGCTGGTGAAACCAGATTGGACTGCAGGAAACAGGCGGTTTTGTGTTGGGACTGGTGACTCAGCTAGACTTGTGGACTGGGAGCTCTGGGACCGTTGGGAGTAGTGGAGAAGCCGCTCAGCAGCAGACAGACGCTCTCTCTGGTATGAGCCACAGTGTTATGACACAAATGTGTAGGTGTTCAGTGCGTCATCATAACTTCTGCATCGAAGCTGTTCAGCAGAAACTTCTCTGAATGAGTGTGTGCTTGCGTGTGTGTGCCGTCACGTCGTCCTCTGAAAACCTCATGAGAGTCAGTAACCCTTTTTGTTTAATTCTCATGGTGTCTTCAGAGGATGTGATATGTTGCATAACTTAAAAACAGGGTATTTTTTGCAATAAAGATATTCTTGGTGATATGACAAAATACTGAAAAATATAAAAGATATATTATTAATAATTACAAGATCATACAATGACAACAAAATAAGTATTATAGTTTTATATGTCAACATAAATGTAAGTTTGCCTTCAAATATGTTGTGAAGAATAAACAAAAATGATATTTCATTTATTTAGTTTGTAAAGGCTAATAGTAAGCGGTAGTGAAGTGCTTGTTGTTGCGTTGCGTAAATGTATGATGTCATTATGTGAACACGTTGGAATACTGTCATTAATTTTATTAAATAGTTTTTATTAAGTAGTATACCGGTATTATCATGAACAATATGATATGGCACACCCCTAGTGGCAGGACAGATAGGGAGCTTTTGGCCTTGATATGTTGGTTGTCCATGGCAGCTGGTCATCAGCAGCATTGCTACAACAAGGTGTCCCATTACTCACCAACACAAACACACACCCAGTGACCTCGGGGATATGCAGAGCAGCGCGTTGAAGATGTTGTTATTTACGTTAGAATTTGTGTGTTTGTTTACTTGAGAGGAGGATGATATGACGATGTGGTGTTTCATGGCAACACTTGTTAATTCCTCTCTCTTAATGAAAAGCCACAGAGAGGAAGTGAATGTGAATGCCAGTTTCACTACCGCTCTGCTCACAATGCTGAGTTATTCCTGTTCTCAGGTTTATTATAAGAGCTGCTCCGGCCTACTTAAACCTTTCTCTGTGGGCGAGGGGTATGTGTGTGATGAGCGAGTGCGTCACTGTCTGTGTGTTTGCAGTATGTAATTAATATCACGATCTAAAGCTGTGGCACCTGTCAGACCTCATGGGACTGAATTTGCCTTGTATATAGTCAGAGGTGTCTGCAAGTCCAGAGATGACGTTTAAAGGCCTTACAGCTAGGGCTGCAACAATTAATTATTTTCATTGTTGATTACTTTGCTTATTTTGTTTTCTTTTTGGTTCAGTAGAGTTCAGTTGTTTTGGCTATAAAATGTTGTGTTGTCGTCTATGATGATTGTTTTTTCTTTTTCGCTGGATAAAACAAACTGTTACGCTGCTATGCTAAATTAGGGTTGTGAATCTGGTTATTCATTCATAGTTTGTTGTGTCTTTTTGTCTTCAGAATCTCTTGCCTCCGGTGTATTCCTTTCCTCACAAACATTTTATCAACAATGAACTAATTTGATTTTTGGTGGTCAAAGGTCAAGGTCATAGCGACCTCTCAAAACACGTTTTAGGCCATAACTCAAGAATTTTATATAATTTGGCCATTATTCAACACCTTAACTCAGAAACATATGGGGAGACATTTGGTCTGATTCTGAATTGGTGAAACTGATTTTTGGTGTTTACCTTGTAACTGTGCTGATTGTATAGATCCTCTGTGCTGTTGAGTTGAAGATGTGTGAGAAACATCAGCGTTTTAGAATTTGTATTTTTTTTTTGCTGCAACATATGTAGTTGAAGCATCATTTGCAGTCATGGCTACATATCCGTCTGGACAGACATGGACGCAAACAACCTTTAAGGCTGTAAATCTAGTTTTCTCTGAGCGGAACTTCCATCTTATAGCCAAAATTATATAATGCTGTATTTTAGTGCCTTAGAAGTCCAATAATATATTTGTAGTGTACAGACATCTGTTGCAGAAGTTGGAAAAATGATGAAGCTTCTTGCAATCATGTTATTAATTATTAGACATTGGAGGTATTTGGCAAATAAAAAGCTCTTTTTTAAATTGACATATTTATAATGGAGTTAACATAACATTGTAATAATAAAAATCACTGTTCAAAATAACTGTTGTAAATATTGATGAAATGTGAATAGTTCTTCCTCTGTTTTTCTGTGTTGCTCCAGAGTTTGACACTGAGTAACGTGGTCATGATGGCAAAGTGAAATGAACTGGACTCCCTCAGCGTGACTCCTCTAATGAGGCAGACAAACAGCAGCAGCAGCACAGCTCGATGTGTCCTCTGTGGCTCCTTGTTACTCGGCATAACTTGTGCCTTTCCTTCACCTTGTATCACCTGTTAGAGGCTTTCAGAAAGTAGCCATAGCAGAGGCTTTATTATAAGGCCCCCAGTGGAGAGAAACAGCAATTATAATTTATAGCTGACAGTGCAGAGATGTGTTGTTTGAAATATGAAAAATGCAGATCAGCAGGACAACTCTACATGACTCCATCTCTTATGACTGAAATTTAATCTCTCTCTTTCCTTTTTTTTCGGTCTTTAGTTTTCTTGAGAAAAACCACAATTTGTGGTCGACAGACCCGCATTTCCCTCTGCACCTTATCATTCGTCTACAGATATGATGTGTGGCTGTAGGCACATGAACTTCTGCTTTATCAGAGGACACACTTTGTTGTACAGTTAAGGGTGTGTATTAAATGTAAGGCAGCATGGAGCCTTACAGATACAGCAAGATATCTAGTTTAATCTGTCATTTTCAAACTATGAATCATTTGATGTTTCTTTTGTATGTAGTTACTGTCAAAATATATAGTTACCTGCAAAAATCTTTTTAAAAAAATGTTTTTTTTTTGTAACCCATTATTAAGTTAATACTGAACAGTCTTTGAAATAAAAGTAATATTTTTATTTATTTTTCTATATATTTTGTGATCTACAGTAAAAAACAAAAGTACGCTCTTTACTGAAGGCAACTGCATTTAGGCTTAAAAAAATCCTGAAATTTCAAACAAAATGTGTAATTAATTAACAAAATTTCTCCAAAATATGTAGCTGAAAATGTGTGAAAAGTTTGATTCATTCACATTTATCCATGTTTGGGCTTTATGGTATTTGGTCAAAAGAACTCTGTTAATATATCATTTTTTGACAACAGTGAGTGACAAAAATGTCATTGCTTAATTGGCCTTGAATGCAACCTGTATTTCATAATACATACTTTACTGAATGTTGCTTTTGTCAGTTGTGAGATGCAACTAAAATGGAAATGGCAGTGCTTTTATGACCAAAAGTCATCATGTTTCATCTTATTGGTGTGTGTGTGTGTGTGTGTGTGTGTGTGTGTGTGAGAGTGTGTGTACGTACTGTATAAAACAAAGGGGTTGATTTCACCCTCCACTTTGGGGTTTGGATGCTGGAGGTAATTTGATGGATCAAAGATTGTGTTGCCATAGTGACCCCGAGCAGTGGGACTCTCAGGTCTCTCTTCTTCCTTTTTGTACGTGTGTGAGTGTGTTTATATTTGATCTCTGTATTTGAGTGCTACATGCTTTTGTCTCCTCAGTGCCTGATGACCTCAGTCCAGAGGAGAGACAGGAGCTGGAAAGCATCCGCCGCAGAAAACAAGAGCTGCTGCAGGACATACAAGTAATAACACACACTCTACTCTCTTACACCTTGCAGTTCTGTAATGAATTTGTTAAACGATGTTTTGGAGTTCAACTTTTTGGCCCTTTTAGGCAATTTGCTAGGACAATGAGAGGGAGTCTGTTTTTGTCTTTGCTTTGAAATCATGCATCTGTCTGGACTTTTGCAAGTCACTTTCTTTGTAACATTTAAATTTTTAAATGATAGGTTCACAGTTTTAACCACAGTCCTCCTTCTGTGCAAAAAAACATGTATTTAAAGTTAATCTGGCTTCAGCAGTTTTTAGACTGAAATTCTCTCTTTGTGTTTCCCTCAGCAATTTTTCTCTGTTGAGTTGCAGTGAAAGGAAAGTTACAAAAAAGGGGACTTTGATTCTCTGAAGCCTCATATCGACTTCAAATATATATTTGAATTAGGGTTGGGCATTATATCAAATATACACTATGTGTTGTGGCTTGTTTCCCCTCAGGATATATAAAATGAATATATCACGCACACTGAGTATAAATTGTCATGTCATTTTCTTAAGCAACCGGCATGAGACTCACCTTGGTTTTTCCTGAGAGATGGTGTTTGAGCATATGAAGTGTGTGTGAATAAATCATCACGTTTTGTGGTGCCGCGCTAGCAGTTTAAGTTAATAAGTTAAATGATAGTGTGAGCAGACAAGGCGTTTGTTTTTGTATCTGCAGACCTCTGTTTGCGACTATTTAATCACATTTTGTGCTCATGGTGCACCAGTGCAACTTGAAAATATTTGCAATATATGAACTGTAGTGTTGTTATTTTATTTACTGCTTACAGGAAAGACACTTACACTACAAGACTGGCCAGCTCCTTCAACATAAAATAAATAGTGATATTATTTTTGAGCCATATTGCCCAGCCCTAGTTTGAAGAAATGTTTGCACAGAACAAGTACTGTATGTAGCAAGTGCTCTTATGGCCAGTATGATCAGGAGGAATAATAACAGCAAGAAAAAATATTTTAATGACTGCTGTTTAAAGATAGACTTGAAAGATTGTGAATTGATCCTTGAAAGCATTTGAATTATTACAAAGAATTGCATGAATATTAAAATTACATAGTGCATTGTTTCTGTTTTTATTTCTTTGTCTGAGCATCACGTTGTCAAGGTGGTCCTTTCTTCTCGCTGTGTCCTTGAGTAGATTTGTAAGTCCATGCCTAGTGTGTGCCTAGGGAGGTGTGTGTTTGGAGGATGTGGGGCGTATGACCACCGGAGCGTCACTGTACGCATTCAAGACAGATGATCCTCTTTGTGTGGGGAATGTACGAGGGGGGTGGACCTCATATGTGTATGTACGTGTGTCCTCCAGCTTTCTTTGCCTGGAGGGACAGTTTGACCCCCCTGCCTCAGCTCCCCCTTCAATCTTAAATAAATTAGCGGGATTTTCTGTGTCATCTTTTTATCTGGGTACATTTGTTTTAGGAGATTAGGGGGGATAGCTGGCCTTATCATCATTAACACAAATTGTAGATGAATAAATGTTAGATAAAAGAACCAGTAATTACCTTATACCCTGCCACCAGCTCATATATATGTTGCTGTTTGTTGGACTTCATCAGCATAAAAGTTTGCTGATTGTTTCCACAGAGTGTCTGCAGGTCCATAAAAAGTCCCAAAATGTCTGATGTATTTGTCAAAATCAATCATGTTCTTATGCATAGAAGTCTACATTTCTGATGTTACAAATCTTTAAACCTACCATTGAACTCAACACTGTCTTTTTACCTTACACTCACATTTATCTGTTGACAAAATGTAGGTATATCTTACTGACCCTAATGACCAGACTCCTACCTAAAACTTCCTCTGCATGGGACTAACCTACCTGCAATGCCTGAATAAGAAAAGATGATTTGTCCAATGTTAAATTTGGTTAAAGATAATCTTGAAAATGTCTTTAAAAAGCTTTGAATTAAAGTCTTTTTTACGTTTTATTAGCAAAATGTACTAAAGATGAAATGAGAAAATTATTGACAGAATGTTTGATAGTGAAAATAATAACTTATTTAATGTCACAAATTTAAAAGTAGAGTTTACAAAGCACTTGGACAAGAAAAGCAAAAGCAGAAACAGCAGAAACGGGACACTCAGAAGGCATTACTAGGGCAGAGATAGTTAAAAAGTTAAAAAGACCAAAAACCAAAAAAATCAATAAAAGCAATAAAACCACAAAACAAATAGAAATAAAGAAGGAAATAAAATATGAAATAAATTGAATAAATAAAATTAGATAAAAAGAACACATAACATTAAAGCAAGTCCATAGAAATGGGATTTAAAAGGTGATTTAAAAGAGATCACCGATTCTAATAAGTTATAACCCTTTTTTTATCCATCATCACATGTTTTTCTGATTGTTGATAGGTTGGTTATTTTGCACTATGATATGCGCTTGAAGATATTCAATTATACAGTAAAATAAAAAAGGCAAAATCATTTGAGAATCTGAAACCACATAAATACTTGACATGTTTACATGTTTCTGCCAATCTTCTCATTAATTGATTGAGTCATCTTTCCAGCACGAGTAGGGTTAATGTGGAGTAGAATTAATATTATTTCCACTGTGTTTTTACTTCTGCAGCTGCAGCACAGACACAGTTTTTCCTCACAGCCAAAGGGAAAACGAGTCAGGATAGGGTTAATGACTGCTACAGAGCAGTGAGAAAATATGCAGTGAAAGCTCTACACCGTTTCACCTCTGTAGAATCTCAGTGGTTTAGGTGTGATGATCAGAGAAATAAAAGTTTTACACATTTGTGGACTAATAAGTCTTTATTCCTCACCAAACAAACTCAGAAAAGACTTTATGAGGGATTCACACCACCATTTAGATTGGATAAAATACTGTTGAACCTCAGCCTCCCTAATTCCTAGTCCATGTTCAGCGAGGTGGGCATCCAAAGACACACACACACACACACACACACAAAGAAAAACACAAAGACACACACACAAAGAAAAACACAAAGACACACACGAAGACAAACACAAACACGGCCTCTGGGCAGCGACATTGTGTGAATAGATTGATGGAGTTTATTACCCAGGTCGACTCTTGTTCGCCGCTTCTCTCCTCTAAGCTCCGCCCTGTGTTGCCCTGGGGGGCTGATGGGTAATGAACCATGAAATATTCCAGTAATGGAGACAGAGGATGCTGTTTTTTATAAAGGGTTGTAACCATAGAAACGCACAAATAAGAATCCAGACAAGTGAAGTTATTTAACCTGTTTTCACAGATTACATACCATACAGACTCACTGGGAGTTGTAGATTACTTTAGCTCTACTCGTCTGCTTCTCCCTCCCTTCTATAATTGTCTTAGTTCATTATCTTTTCTGCTTGGCTCAGTGTTTCTCCATCTGTTTCTCTCCTCTCCTCTTCCCTCCCATAACCTCTGAGCCCTCCGGAGCAGCTCCGCTAAGCCAGTCAAACTCTTTGATCCTGCGTATTCCCGTCTCCCCACCAGTGTGACACTCAAACAGCCCGGGGAGGGCGTCGGGAGGGGAGGCAGGCTGATAAATCTGGGTCAGCACAGGGCAGAGGAGGAGCGCGGAGAGGGAAAGAGGGGAAGGGTGGTCGGCTCTGACCCCAGAACAGGTGCTGCAGCTCCCAGAGAGGATTTTCTGCAGAGGGCGGCTGTTCCACATAACTCCTGCCGAGAGGAAGAATGAGCTGGCCTGAGAGAGAGTGAATCACGTCTGCACTTTTAGAGTTTTTTTCTGGGTCATGTCATCTGTGAGAAGTGTTGATGTGTTGGTCAGTGTAGCTGGACGAGACAGCTGCGTGTAATGCTTTGTGCTGCCAGTGAAATCAAAGCAGCTCCAGAGGTTTATTTGAAGGGTCAGACATCACACACAGATCACATGTATATACATTATGTCTGTGATTGTTTCATCACTCGCCTCCTCTCTCTCTCTTTCTCTCTCTGTCTGCTCTCAGAGGCTGAAGGATGAGATAGCAGAGGTGACCAATGAGATTGAAAACCTGGGCCTGACTGAAGAGAGGTGAAGTATCTCTCAACAACCATTTTTATGCTTGTGCGTGGGCAGCTGTGGTCCACTCAGCCTTTGTTGAGTAGAAGTGCCCTCATGATGAAAGACAGAAAAAATCTGCCTAACACTCAGAACGGAGTCCACTACCTTGTGGGATTCAGGGCTGCAACTAACAATTGTTTACACTTTAAATTAATCTTTAGTGTACTTTGTCTAATTATCATTAGACTTGGGTGGTATCACAGTATTACTGTATACCAGGCTACTTAGGAAATCCCAAAGGTATATTTTTTTCAATATGGTCAGAAATACAGCCACTCCTCTTTCTGTTAAATTCATTATATGTAGTGCACAGCATGCACCAACAGAGCTCAGTCTCCGGTCTCTACTAGTAGAACAGGCAGCTGAACTAAAAGAAACCATGACACAAAGTGATGGAGGGATAAGTTACAGGACTGTTAAAATCCGGCAGCCAGCAGAGATCATTGGGAATAACGTCGTGTTTTTTACATTTAACTCTGTGAATTAAGGATTTATTTCTACTAAGTGGGAGCTGGTGATTGTTTGAACCGTGGACAATTTGTGTGTGTTTTGTTTCTGTCAAGTTTGAATGAAGTGTGTTTTATTAGTTGACAAAGCAATTAAGCCTTGCTGTTAATTTTTTACTTGTTTCGTAGAGCCGTGTATTCAGTTTCTGTTCTGTTTCATCTGTTTTTAGGAAAAGTATGCAGAGGAATAAACAGATGGCCATGGGGCGTAAGAAGTTTAACATGGACCCCAAAAAGGTGAGAACAAATCAGCATCTCTCAGCTAACCATTGTCGATTAATCTATTGATTATTTTCTTATTGCATAGGTCACTGCAAGCTCTCTTTATTCTTTCTGGATGGTTTTTAACATGTTTGTGTTTTTTGTGTTTGCAAACTCAACTCTTACAAGAGCACAGCGCTGTTATATTAGTTGTTATTTATTTCCGTTGTCCAGTGTGCTGTCCGTTTCTCTTTAGGTTTCACTGGAACTTTTTTATTTCGTCTTCTCGTTGCACTCTCATCTTTTGCAGACCTCTGACAAGAGAATTGTCGCCACCTACGGCTTAGTAAAAAAACCAACTCTGTGCATATCAGTACAACAGTAGCAGCAGGAAAAATTGATAAATTTGTGTTTTATTTTGCGGATTTTCTGAAAATTCTGTTCAAATTTATGGTCCTTTTGGATGGAAATCCAATTAATGTTAACACTTAACAGATGCTAAACCTTGAAAAAAACAGCAATCAGAGAATTTTGGTATTTTTTCTTTAAACTGACTTAGAACAGATAATTTATGGAGTTGGTTTTTAAATTTATGTAACAACTGATACATGCGATCCCTTGGTGTTTGCACATTCTGCTTAGATCTTTTGAAGTTTTTATTTAGTGTATTTGTATTTTTTGTGAATGATGCTCAGACTTATGTGTTTTTAATTTTTCCTCTTCAGGGGATTCGCTTCTTGATTGACAGCTCCCTGCTAAAAAACACCAGTGATGACATCGCCCAGTTTCTCTACAAGGGGGAGGGGCTTAATAAGACCGCTATTGGTGATTACCTTGGAGAGAGGTAAGTAATACTAACAATGGCTCTTCAAATATATTTAACTAATTTTGCACAGCAGACATGTTGGTATGACAGAGCAGGAAAAGCTAATGATAATTCTTTCTATTTAAGTGTCTTGGTACAACATGATACTGAGCCAGCATGTCTGGTGATAATGTTAGGACAATGAAATTTAAGCAGCCAAATGTAATTAAGGTATCATTATTACTTTCTATTTTCTTTAAAGCTGTTCATGTTTATACATGTGCAGCACTGAGGATATATCAGATTCTATCAATGTACTATTAGTTTCCTGCATATGTGAACTTATGGAGCATTAGCAGTTCTAAAATCATCCATTAATCTGTTTTTATCTGATTCATTACATCTCATCCAGCTCTTGTAGCTGCCAGCTCAGTGAGCTAAAAAGAGCTGCATTTAGTTCTTGATCCTGTTGTCCTTCTGTTGTCTCCCCGTGCGTGTGTGTGTGGGTTTGTGTGGGATTGTGTTTGTGTCGTGCAGAGATGACTTCAATATCGAGGTTCTTCACGCCTTCCTGGAGCTTCACGAGTTCACAGACTTGAACCTGGTTCAGGCTCTCAGGCAGTTCCTGTGGAGCTTCAGGCTGCCTGGCGAGGCTCAGAAGATCGACCGCATGATGGAGGCGTTCGCCCTGCGATACTGTCGCTGTAACCCTGGAGTGTTTCAGAGCACAGGTACACGTGTTTTTGTGTTCAACAGGGGGAATAAGAAAGCCAATAGAAAAAAACAAGTTTACAGTCACAGTATTTTTGCCTTTTTTCTTTTTTGAGTAAGACACAAAAAGTAAGAACAGAATTTATTTATTTATATATTTTTAATTTTCAGTAGTCAGCTTTATTATTCACAAAAAGTCCCTGTTCAGACTCAATCACAAAGACACACAGATGATTTTATCTCTTCTAATGTTGAAATGTATTTATTTATTTATAAAAATATGTTTTATTGTTTCCCACAAAAACGTCCCTATATACATATATATACAGAAAAAAAAACATAAAAACCACAGGTACAAAGAAAGTACAAATTGCAAAAGCGAGTTGAAATAATTTCTAATGCACAGTGATTGTACATTAAATTCATTATCTGGTGTCACATCAGTCAGAGCAAATGTCTTCTGAGCTTTGCATGTCAAAAATTTTAATGACTAAAATTAGCTAATAGTTCTGAGAAATGTTAAACTCTGGTCATTTTAGTGGTCAATTCCTGAAAAAGTACACAAACTCACCTTGTCTTCTTTTACAGATACCTGTTACGTATTGTCCTTTGCTGTAATCATGTTGAACACGAGTCTACATAATCCTAACGTGAAAGACAAACCCTCCGTTCAGAGATTCACAGCGATGAACAGAGGCATCAACGATGGAGGAGACCTGCCGGAGGAGCTACTCAGGGTGAGAGACATTTGTTTTCATATGACTTTCCCCTTTGTGATTTATTTGGACTGTGACAAAGTGTACTCTGTTGTTATACAAACAAACGTACTACTACAAAAACACAGTGCTGTCATTTGCCTTGATGAATTGTGTGAAGTCGCACTATGTGTCCAGTCGATGATCAGTGCACTCTGGTGAATAAACACATTGAACAATAACAAATGTTGCATGACAAAGAAATCTTTATTCAAGCATTAATAATAATAATAATAATAATAATAATAATAATAATAATATTGTATGATACTGATACTCACAAAAAATTGTGCATATTTCTCAAAGGGAGTTTGGCATTTTATTGTCCACCAGGAACAGGATGGGAAATATTTTCAATTAGAATCGAGTTGTATAATTTTAAACATAAAATGAAAATACTCAAGTAAAGAACAAGTACTTCAGTAAATGTACTTTCCATAACTCTTTATCATCTCTGTCTCCCTCACTCTGTAGAACCTGTACGACAGCATCAAGAATGAACCCTTTAAAATCCCAGAGGATGATGGGAACGACCTCACACACACCTTCTTCAACCCGGACAGAGAAGGCTGGCTACTGAAACTCGGTATGTGCATCCATGTGGTGTGAAAGATTTCATTTTAATGTCAGTTCATTGAGCCTAGATCCTGTTGTTATTAGTATTGTCAGCCGAAAGGCCCTCTACTGGACTAGATGTGTAACAGCATCTTTGACATGAGGACGACAGACTTGGGTTGTATTTTCATGATATTCTTCTGTTGACATTCTTCTTGTTTGTTTGTGTTTCATGGATTTTTGACTCCAGGAGGTACGTACCCTTAATCTCTCCAGCTTCAATGCACTGCTTTGCTTTTGAGCTGTTGCCCTCCCTGCCTTTTACTCCCACTGGCTGTGTGCATTTATCCCCACATCACAAAATGATTTAATGAAAGCTCATCTGTTGGCTGTACAGTGTTAAGCCATAATGTGAAAAAAAAGTCGTTTCACATTTGTCTCTAACTGCTGGCCACTGACCCAAATTTTAACCTCAGCTTTGCGATCAGTAGGCTCTATGCTTAACCTGCTGATTTGTGCTGTCAGTGTGCTTCAGAGTGTTGCTGTCATCACATGAAGTCTAGAAGGCAAGTTGTGTGTTTCTTTACTGAAGGCATAGCTCACCTGTAATCTCTCCTCAGGAGGACGAGTTAAGACATGGAAGAGACGCTGGTTCATCCTCACAGATAACTGCCTCTACTACTTTGAATACACAACAGTACGTCATTTTTGTTTTGCCAGACAAAAGAAGCGATATCTGATAATTGTTGTGTGTAAGCTTAAGTACTTAGACCTCTCACATTGTAATTTATTGTCTCTTTCCACTGTTTATAAGGATAAAGAACCCAGAGGAATTATTCCACTGGAAAATCTGAGTATCAGGGAAGTTGATGACTCCAAGAAACCGGTAAGCTCTTTCTCCCCTTGTTCTCTTCTTTGCAAAAACAAACATGCCATACACACACGCCATAGCATACAAAGTTGCAAAAACACCCCAAAACATCATAATATAGCATGGCAAAATGGCAAATTACTACATTTCCCAAAAAAAGATGAAAAAAACCTAAAATGGTATGGCAAGTCACGCCATAGCATAAAATTTTGCAAAAATGGCCAAAAACACCATGATATAGCATGTTGAAAAAACAACCCAAAATGCAATACTATAGTATGGCAACCTGTATGGCAGCCTTTCAACATATGCCATAGCTAAAACAGTTGCAAGAAGTGACAAAAAAAAACATAATCTGGCATGTGGAAAAAATGACCAAAAAAGCAAGGCTATAGTATGGCAAAAATGTCAAAATATGACATATCCCAAAAAGTGCTGAAAACCACATTGAATCACATTCAGTAGCGTTTCAAAACACAACATAGCATAGAAATTTGCAAAAAGGGACAAAAACAAAATAATTTGGCAATGTGGAAAAATTACCAAAAAAGCAAGGCTATAGTATGGCAAAAATTTCAAAATATGACATATCCTAAAAAGTGCTGAAATCCACATTAAATCAAATGAAATAGCGTTTCAAAACACAACATTGCATAGAAAATTGCAAAAAGGGACAAAAACACCATAATTTTGCATCTCGAAAAAATGACCGAAAAAGCAAGGCTATAGTATGGCAAAAATGTCAAAATATGGCATATCCCAAAAAGTGCTGAAAACCACATTAAATCACATAAAATAGCGTTTCAAAACACAACATAGCATAGAAAGTTGCAAAAAGGGACAAAAACACCATAATTTTGCACGTCGAAAAAATGACCAAAAAAGCAAGGCTATAGTATGGCAAAAATGTCAAAATATGGCATATCGCAAAAAATGCTGAAAACCACATTAAATCACATTAAATAGCGTTTCAAAACACAACATAGCATAGAAAGTTGCAAAAAGGGACAAAAACACCATAATTTTGCACGTCGAAAAAATGACCAAAAAAGCAAGGCTATAGTATGGCAAAAATGTCAAAATATGGCATATCGCAAAAAATGCTGAAAACCACATTAAATCACATTAAATAGCGTTTCAAAACACAACATAGCATAGAAAGTTGCAAAAAGGGACAAAAACACCATAATTTTGCATGTCGAAAAAATGACCAAAAAAGCAAGGCTATAGTATGGCAAAAATGTCAAAATATGGCATATCGCAAAAAATGCTGAAAACCACATTAAATCACATAAAATAGCGTTTCAAAACACAACATAGCATAGAAAGTTGCAAAAAGGGACAAAAACAAAATAATTTGGCAATGTGGAAAAATTACCAAAAAAGCAAGGCTATAGTATGGCAAAAATGTCAAAATATGACATGTCCTAAAAAGTGCTGAAAACCACATTAAACAACATAAAATAGCGTTTCAAAACACAACATAGCATAGAAAGCTGCAAAAAGGGACAAAAACACCATAATTTTGCATCTCGAAAAAATGACCGAAAAAGCAAGGCTATAGTATGGCAAAAATGTCAAAATATGGCATATCCCAAAAAGTGCTGAAAACCACATTAAATCA